>NW_026624393.1:70733-73521 GCF_030028575.1 Malurus melanocephalus
TCCAGCCACTTCAGCAGGCACCTGCGGGCGGGAATGTGGGAATTCTCCGATCCCGAAAAGGAATTCTCCTCTCTCAAAAGGGAATTCTCCTCTCTCAAAAGGGAATTCTCCGCTCCCAAGCAGCAATTCCCTGATCCCGAATGGGAATTCCCCGATCCCGAAAGAGAATTCCCTGATCCCGAAAGGGAATTCTCCGCTCCCGAACGGGAATTCTCCACTCCCGAATGGGAATTCTCTGCTCCCGAATGGGAATTCCCCGATCCCGAACGGGAATTAATTCCCCGATCCCCGAAAGGGAATTCTCCACTCCCGAAAGGGAATTCTCCTCTCTCAAAAGGGAATTCTCCACTCCCGAGCAGCAATTCCCGATCCCGAACGGGAATTTCCCGATCCCGAAAGGGAATTCTCCACTCCCGAACAGCAATCCCCGATCCCGAAAGGGAATTCCTCGATCCCGAAAGAGAATTCCCTGATCCTGAACAGGAATTCTCCGCTCCCGAACGGCAATCTCCGATCCCGAACGGGAATTTCCCGATCCCGAATGGGAATTCCCCAATTCCGAACGGGAATTCTCCACTCCTGAAAGGGAACTCTCCGCTCCCGAATGGGAATTAATTCCCTGATCCCCGAAAGGGAATTCTCCACTCCCGAAAGGGAATTCTCCACTCCTGAAAGGGAATTCTCCACTCTGGAACAAGAATTCCCCGATCCCGCAAGGGAATTCTCCGCTCCCAAATGGGAATTCTCCGCTCCCGAACAGCAATCCCTGATCCCGAAAGGGAATTCTCCGCTCCCGAATGGCAATCTTCGATCCCGAAAGGGAATTCTCCACTCCCGAAAGGGAATTCTCCACTGTCGAGCAAGAATTCCCTGCTCCCAAATGGGAATTCTCCACTCCCAAATGGGATTTCTCCACTCCCGAACAGCAATCCCCGATCCCGAACGGGAATTTCCCGCTCCCGAAAGGGAATTCTCCACTCTCAAATGGGAATTCTCTTCTCCCGAAAGGGAATTCTCCAGTCCTGAAAGGGAATTCTCCACTCCTGAACTGGAATTCTCCGATCCCAAAAGGAATTCCTCGCCCCCGCCCCGCTCTGCCAGCCCCACTCACTTTCTGTGNCCCGGCCCCGCCATGGGTTTGTTGCACATGGGGCACACGCAGCGCACTTCCAGCCACTTCAGCAGGCACCTGCGGGCGGGAATGTGGGAATTCTCTGATCCCAAAAGGGAATTCTCTGCTCCTGAACGGGAATTCTCCTCTCTCAAAAGGGAATTCTCTGTTCCCGAGCAGCAATTCCCGATCCCGAATGGGAATTCCTCGATCCCGAAAGAGAATTCCCTGATCCTGAACGGGAATTCTCCGCTCCCGAACGGGAATTAATTCCCCGATCCCCGAAAGGGAATTCTCCACTGTCGAGCAAGAATTCCCTGCTCCCAAATGGGAATTCTCTGCTCCCAAATGGGAATTCTCCGCTCTCAAAAGGGAATTCTCCACTCCTGAACGGGAATTTCTCGATCCCGAAAGGGAATTCTCCGCTCCCAAATGGGAATTCTCCACTCCCAAATGGGAATTCTCCGCTCTCAAAAGGGAATTCTCCACTCCCGAGCAGCAATTCCCGATCCCGAACGGGAATTTCCCGATCCCGAAAGGGAATTCTCCGCTCACAAACGGCAATCCCCGATCCCGAATGGGAATTCCTCGATCCCGAAAGAGAATTCCCTGATCCTGAACAGGAATTCTCCGCTCCCGAACGGCAATCTCTGATCCCGAAAGGGAATTTCCCGATCTCGATAGGGAATTCTCTGCTCCCCAATGGGAATTCCCCGATCCCGAACAGGAATTCTCCACTCCTGAAAGGGAACTCTCCGCTCCCGAACGGGAATTAATTCCCTGATCCCCGAAAGGGAATTCTCCACTCCCGAAAGGGAATTCTCTGCTCTCAAACCAGAATTCCCCGCCCCCGAAAGGGAATTCTCCACTCCCAAATGGGAATTCTCCGCTCCCAAACAGCAATCCCCGATCCCGAAAGGGAATTCTTCGATCCCGAAAGGGAATTCTCCACTCCTGAACGGGAATTCTCCTCTCTCAAAAGGGAATTCTCCACTCCCGAGCAGCAATTCCCGATCCCAAATGGGAATTCCCCGATCCCGAAAGAGAATTCCCTGATCCTGAACGGGAATTCTCCGCTCCCGAACGGGAATTAATTCTCTGATCCCCGAAAGGGAATTCTCCACTGTCGAGCAAGAATTCCCTGCTCCCAAATGGGAATTCTCTGCTCCCGAATGGGAATTCCCCGATCCCGAACGGGAATTCTCCACTCCTGAAAGGGAACTCTCAAAATTAATTCCCTGATCCCCGAAAGGGAATTCTCCGCTCCCAAAAGGGAATTCTCCACTCTCGGACAAGAATTCCCCGCTCCCAAATGGGAATTCTCTGCTCCCAAATGGGAATTCTCCACTCCTGAATGGGAATTTCTCAATCCCGAAAGGGAATTCTCCGCTCCCAAATGGGAATTCTCCTCTCTCAAAAGAGAATTCTCCACTCCCGAACAGCAATCCCCGATCCCGAACGGGAATTTCTCGATCCCGAAAAGGAATTCTCCGCTCCCAAATGAGAATTCTCCACTCCCGAAACGGAATTCTCTGCTCCCGAAAGGGAATTCTCCACTCCCAAATGGGAATTCTCTTCTCCCGAAAGGGAATTCTCCACTCCTGAACTGGAATTCTCCGATCCCAAAAGGAATTCCTCGCCCCCGCCCCGCTCTGCCAGCCCCACTCACTTTCTGTG
>NW_026624393.1:74430-75935 GCF_030028575.1 Malurus melanocephalus
CACCGGGACGTTTTCCGAGGTTTATTCCCTGTGAATCCCATCCCGAGCCACGGACGGTCCCGCTCACCCCGTGCACGTTCAGCCTCCGGGCATCGCCTTTCAAAACCACCTGAGGGAGAGAAGGAGCAGGAGGATTTAACAACGGGAAGGATTTCACCCCGAGAAGAGCTGAAAGTAGCGGGGCAGGGGCGGGTTCAGCCCGAGGGGTCCCATCCCACCCCTGCTCATCCCAAACCRCTCCAGGAACAACCCCCGGCTTTACCTCCTTGTAGCCGAAGCGCTCGCTCTGCGCCTGGTGCCGCAGCTTGCTGGGGAGAGRCACAAAAAAAAGTCACTTTTACACCCAAAACCACTCGGGAGGCGCCTGAAATGGAGCGGAACGCGCTGCTCCCGCCCGGGATTTGGGATCCGCGGCTCTGAGGGTGCCCGGACCGAGGTGGGAATGGGCACGGCAGCGCTGCGGGTTGGCAGCGGAGATTGTTTATTTTGGGAAGTCGTTCGCAGGGCAGGAAGCGCTGAATTTCCAGCGAGCTTGGCCGGGGAACAGCGCCTGGCACAGATCCCCGGGGATGGGCACGGGACAGGCCGGCTCCAAACCGAGCTTCTCCTCCAACCCCGGCCCCAAAATGCGCTCTCACCGCCCCAAAAAACGCCTGAGGGACATCGGCGGAACCGGGACATGGCTGAGCCCGACCTACGGGAACACCAGCTGCTGCCTCGGCTTTGCGGGGTTAAAAATAGCGCTCCCCGAGCAGGGAAAGGCACATCCTCCCTGTCCCGACACAATGCGGCCCTCGCGTGTTTTCTGGAAAAAAAAAARAGCCCCTTCCTGCGCTTCCTGCGCTGCTCCGGGGCTCCGTCCCCGTTTTTTTTGCGATAAAACAACGGGATCCGGGAATGCCCGGGGTCACGGAGCTCCTGGCGCTGCTCACCTGATGAAGTAGCAGCAGAAAATGAGGCTGAGCACGAAGATGAAGATGCCGGTGCCGAAAATGAYCATGTAGATGTTGAGGGGCAGGTCCTGGAAGGTGATGGGCGGCATCGTGCAGSGTTTACCGGGATAAATCAGCCCCAGGCTGCAGGAGCACCCTTGGGGGAAGAGAAATTGGGTGGAAAAAGGGGGAAAAAGGGGAAAAGGAGGTGAAGGAGTGCGCTGTGAGAGCAGAGACCCTTCCAAAGTTTGCCAAGTGAGCAGAAAGCAGCGCTCAGACACGGTCCAGTGTCCGGTGAGCACGGGAGAAGCAGCAGCCCCTCCGAGCAGCCCAGCGTGGCACCGGCAGCTGCTTTTCCAGCGGCCCCAGCCCCTCCTGCAGCCGCACAAAAACACCCCCGGCAGGGTCCGCTTTCATCTCCGGGGCACTCACGGGGCTCCAAGGGGATTTAGGGAAGCACGGAGCTAAAAATCAGCGTGAAAAACRGCAACAGTTGGCGGCTGTCGCTGCCCCGGGAGGAGCAGGCGGCTGCTGTGGGGTCAGGAGAAGCGCTGGGATCGCTCTGGACCAGTT
>NW_026624393.1:77244-82122 GCF_030028575.1 Malurus melanocephalus
ATGAGAGCATGAGGTAATGCTGGAGCACCTGGAGAGCCCCAGCCTTTCCCTCTGTGCTCATCTGAGGGGCTCAAAACCCAGCGCACGACCCCAAAAATCACCCCCAGCCATCCCTGCTCTGCTCTGTTCTGACAGCCCCCGCACTCTGCCCCATCCCGTGGGGCAGAAATCCCATCCCTGACCCCACAAGGRCCCGTTTGGGACTCACCAGCTCATCCAGGGGTGTTCCTGACCTTCAGGAACTCAMGGGCTCCAGGAAAATTCCCTTTGCTGCTCCGGGACAGGGTATGGGATGTGCAGAGGGTCTGGAGCAGGGGGTCCCTGCCGAGCTCAGCCCCCTCTCCCTCCCAGCCCCTTCCCTGGGTTGGTTTTGATTAAACCCTTTGTGTTTTCAGTTCAAGGGGAATCGATCAAATCCGGGTTTAACCAAACGTGAAATGAGGACCTGATGGGCGCCAGGGCGGAACAACCCCTTCCACCAGAACCAGAGACTCTGGGGGCTGGAGAGATTGTGGGATTGAAAAATGGGAAAAGAGGGATCTGCAGATGTTTGGGGAGGTGCCCAGAGACGCACGGGGCCTTTCGGGGCTCCTGCTCGAAGGATGCTCGCACGAAGCCGCTGCGTTTTGCCAGCAAAGTCATTTTTGTGCAAACTCCCAAAGCTCCTTCAGGAAGGAGAAGGAACCCGGGGACAGTTTGACCCATCAGGGCTGTGCTTTGAACTTTTTCCTCCTCCTCTTCCTCCTCCTCCCCACGCAGATTTAACCCAAATCCCCCTCTGTGAGCTGTGCTGAGGACACAGAGCCTTGAGCTGCACAATGGGGTGACCCCAGCCCTGTGCCCCACASCAAACCCCACAGCSTGACCTCAACCCCAYAACCCCACAACCCCACAACCAACCCCTCCTCAAACCCCTCCAATCCCAGTTTGGTCCCTCAGACCCCACATTCTGATTTATTCCACGATATTTCCAATCAGGACAGACCCAAATTTTCACCCCCACTGTGCAGAGCAGAGTTTCTCCCTCACCCCGATTCTTGTTCAATAAAACAAATGGAAAACTCAGCAGGGCATTAAAYAAAACCATTCCTTCTCCTCCCACACAAAATCCGTGGGATTTGCACCACCAGACCCGATGCCGTTCCCATATCGGTTTTGCTGGGATATAGGCAGAGGCTCCCTGCAAAAAGCTGCCCCAAAACAAAATCCCACACGGGGAATAAGGATCTTCCCTCCAAATGAAGTTCCCGGGTTTCTGCAAAGCCCCGAGCTCAGGTGAGCAGCGGGAGCTGCGAAGGAGGAGCCGAAATGCCGAGGYAGCAGCTCAAACTCCTCTGAATAAACCCATTTAAGTTAAAATCTGATTTTTCCACCAACAGCCYTGTGAAGGCCCTTAGCAGCACCGCGCTCTGATTTATCAAATATTTGCGAGCCTGGGGCTGGAAGCCAAAATGCACAAGTTGGGTGCCCGGGGCCGGTGCCCCGAAGCCACTCCTCGTTCTCGGAATAAGGCTGGGCTCTGTCCCGCTGTCCCCAAAGCCTCGGACAGAGCTCTGAAGCAAAAGCCTCGCTTATTTCGGAGCTTTTCCCCAAGCCAGCCGGGCCTGGAGCTGCTGCGGAGCATTTCCCCGCACCCACCCGGTGCCACACGTGCGGGACAACTGCGGCTCCGCGTCCCCGCAGCGGGGCTGGGTGAGAGCGGAGGAAGCCGCTGCTGCCGTTATATTTATCTTCAAAGGCTGTAAATGAAACCAGCCCGGCCTTTGTTTGATGCTGGAATTGCCAGCGCAGCCTCTCAACCCCTCAGTCACAAAAAAACCCCCTCTCCTCACTGGAGCCGAGCCCCGCTCACATGTGCGGGCTCAGCCCCGCGCTCCCGAGAGCTCCTGACGGCCGGAGGAGCCGCGGCCCCGTCTGGGGACCCCGAAAAACGAGTTCGTTCCACTTTTCGGGTGCGCGAGAGCGGGTTTGGGGTCGGTTTTTTTGGGTGCAAGCAGCCAGAGAGTGGTAAATTCATTGCGCCGGGGGTTTCATCCCTGAGAGCCGAGAGGGACGGGGGAACCGGGGGGACCGGGGGGACCGGAGGGACCGGGGGACATGTGGGTGTCACAGGGGAGAGCACGGAGCGGCCGGGGGTGCCCGGGGAATGCCCGAGGGATGCCCGAGGGTGCCCGGGAGATGCCCGGGGCATGCTCGAGGGATGCCCCGCTCCCCCCGCCCGGGAAGCAGGCAGGGGACGCCCCCTCCCCACGCAGCCGCCCCCTCCCCGCGCTCACCGTGGCACCACTGGAACGGGGGCATCGGGCGGCTCCGCGGGGCCGCGGCTGCTCCGCCGGGCCATGGCCGTGCCCGCAAACCCCGCCCCGGCCCCGCAGTCCCCCCGGGGCCGCCCCCGGACCGCCCCCGTCCCGCCGCCACCGGGGCTGGGACAGGGAGAGGTGGCCCCGGTGGCCGCACCCCCGGAGTGTCCCTGTCCTGCGCATCCCGCGCTGTGTCCCCAAAGTGCCCCAGGCCCGGCTGGACAGGTCTGGGAGCACCTGGGACAGTGGAAAGTGTCCCTTCCCATGGCACGGGTGGCACTGGGTGGGTTTTAAGGTCCCTTCCCACCCAGCCCAGTCTGGGTTTTGTGATTCCCAGCGCGGTCAGCAGTGACCCATGGGTGCTGTGGCTCTGTCCCCGCGGTGTCCCAAACCCTGGCGCTGTCCCCGCTCTGTCCCTGCTCTGTCCCCGGCTCCTCTCCCTGCCCCTTTCCACCGTCCCAGCGCTGCTCCGGGGCCCTCCGGAAGCGCAGGAAGAATGGAGCTATAACGGGAGCGGGAGGACAATGGGGGCTGGCGGGCGGCGGGGCTGGGGCCACCAGGGCCACCAGGACACCCCTCCCTGGCCCAGCCTCCCCCAGCCCCACTGCTCCTGGGGGTGTTTGTCACAGCCTGGGTGGCCCCTTTGGGACACTGGCACGGTGACCTTGGGAGTGCCAGCCCGGCTCTGCTTCCCACCAGGAGCCTCCAGTTTGTCCCCAAAGAAAAAGAGTGGGGACACCCAGGACAGACACCGGGTGGGGACACCCAGGACAGGCACTGGGTGGAGGCTCAGCTTTGGGCTCTGGGAGGGGGCTCAGCTTTTCCCTGCACTGGGAATTTGAGGAGGATTCAGGTCCATCCCAACCCCGAGCACTCTGTCCCCAACTCCCGTGACAGACCCCAGCCCCAGCTGTCCCAAAGCACCCGAGGGTGGCCCAGGGCTGTCCTTAGCGCTGGCTTTATTTTCACAGGGTGACACGAGGCACGGACAACACCCAAACACCACGACGGGGTGAGCTCTGCCCGAACCCACCYACCGGAGCCGAGCCACGTCACCACAAACACACGGGACACACGGCGGGGGACACAGAGCGGCGGTGTCCTGGCAGGAGGGGACACGACTGGCTGGGAAASGGGGGACAAAGCCGTGGAGGCTGCCCGGAGCCCGCGGGGACGGAGTGACCGGTGCCACGGGGCCGAGTCCCTGCGGGGGTGGCTTGGGGCGAGCGGGGTGGGAGGGGGGCCATGGCCTGCGGGGTTTGGGGTGGACACGGGGGTGGCTCGCAGTGGCCGAGCTGGGCGAGCGGGGACCGGGCGGGCAGAGCCCCCGGCTCTCTCAGGAGCTCCTCTTGAGCCGCAGGGCGTTGTCCAGGGCCACCAGCTGGCGCAGGAAGCCGCGGTTGGGGATGATCCCGCGGTGGTCCTTGACCGTCTTTATGGCTTCCACCAGGGGCATGTGGTGGCGGATCATGAGGTAGGCGAGGACCAAGGTGGCCGATCTGCTGACCCCGACGGCGCAGTGCACCAGGATCCTCCCTGCGGGGACACAGCGCGGGGTCACTGCACGGCCACCAAATCCCGATAAAAAATCCCCAAATCACACTACTGAGTGTGCCATGGAGCGCCCGGGGAGGGGATGGGGGAACACAGTGGGGTCGCCCTCATGGAAAAGGGTGTCAGCGTGTCCTGGCATCCCAAAAAGGACCCAGAAACAGCTCAGGGCATAGGCTGGGGGTGGGACATAGGGGGGACAGGGCTCTCATCCTGCCTGTTCCTATGGGGAGGAGGTGATGCCGTGCAGGGGACAGCGGTGGGGTCATCTCATGAGGAGACACCATTAAGGTGATCCCATAAGGAGACACCGCTGAGGTGATCCCATGCAGGGGACATCATCAGGGTGATCCCATCCAGGGGGACACCATCAAGCTGTGATCATATGAGACACAAGGGTGATCCCAAGAGACACCATCGGGGTCATCCCATGAAGGGGACAGCATCGGGGTGATCCCATCCAGGGAACACCAGCAGGGTCATCCCATACATGGGACGCTACTGAGGTGATCCCATAAGGAGACACCATTGATGTGATCCCATAAGGAGACACCAGCGGGGCCATCCCATGAGGAGACACCATCAAGATGACCCCAAGAGACACCATCAGGGTGATCCCATACATGTGACACCATCCCAGCCTGGGACCACCTTTGCTCCCCGGGATCCCCAGGGCACCAGCCCAGCTCCCCACCCTTCCAGAGCATTCCCCACCCTCCCAGGGTATTCCTCACCCTCCCAGAGCATTCCCCACCCTCCCAGGGCATTCCCCACCCTCCCAGAGCAGCTCCCCCACCCTTCCCCGTCCCCAGGGACCTTCGTTGAGGGCCTGGTGGATGAAGTCGGCGGCGGGGTAGAAGTAGGGGCTCATGTCGAAGGAGGGCGAGTCGTGCGCCTCGATGCCCAGGTAGCGGATGCCCGTGCCCTCGTAGAACTCGGCGCCGCCGCGCCAGCGGCAGTGGGAGGCGTTCAGAACGTGGGTGATGCGCAGCTGCAGCAGCTCCCGACGGTTGGACGCGATGTCCCT
>NW_026624393.1:83562-85454 GCF_030028575.1 Malurus melanocephalus
GCGTGGTTGCAGGCGGTTTTGCCGGTGTAGAGCAGCCGCTCCAGCTCGAAGACGCTGAGGATGGGGCGGCTCCCGCGCTCGTCCCGSGGGGCCCGGCTCGGGGAGCGGCTGCTGCTCCGGTAGAACCGGGACAGGAACGCCATGGGAGCTGCCCAGAGCCACAAGGCATACCTGGGGGGGCGGGGAGGCCGCACCGGGGCCCGGCGGTCACTTCTGCTGCTGCGGCCACCCACGGTCCTGTCGGGAGGCAGAGGAGAGGCTGTGACGGAATTGTCACCTCATCGAGGGGCTGGGGGTGTTCAGGGGAGGGAATGGGCTGGGAAGGGGTTGGGGGATCCTGAGGGGGATGGGGAAGGGGCTGGAGGATCCTGAGGGGGATGGGAAGGGGCTGGAGGATCCTGAGGAGGCTTAAAAGGGGCTCAGCCTGGAGAAAAGTGGGATCAGGGAGGATCTGGGGCTCTGCACAACTCCCTGACAGGAGGGGGACAGCCGGGGGGGATTTGGGATCTGATCCCAGGGAACAGGGAGAGGAGGAGAGGGAACGGCCTCAGGCTGGGCAGGGACATCAGCAGGAATTTCCCCATGGAAAGGGTTGTTAAATACAGGAATTTATTCCTGCCCAGGGAGGTTTGGAGTCCCCATCCCTGAAGGTGTGCCAGGAATTCCTGGAGGTGGCACTCGGTGCCAAGGTGGGGATCAGTCACAGGTTGGACTCGGTGACCTTGGAGAGCTTTTCCAGCCTCAGGGATTCTGATATCCCGTGGTGCTGCAATTTTGGACTTCTCACTCTGTCCCTGGTGCAGAAATCCCGTCCCAGAGCAGCCGGGTCCCACCCTGCCCGTGTCACCCAGCGTTCCCTGCATCCCTTCCACGGAGSAAAACTGCCGGGGAGAACTTTCTGCTGCCAGCGCCGGGCAGGCAGCCAGAGCCCCGAGTCTCCACGGGCCGAGCTTTGCTCCAGCCCCGCGGCTTTGGGCTGCGGCCACCTCGGCTGGCAGGAGCCGCTCGCCCAGGGCCACCTCGGGCGGCTCCGCTGCCAGGGCACGGTGCCAGCTCGGCGCCGGCKCTGCCAACCCGCGCTGGGAGGCGAGGAAAGGCGGCCAGGCCCGGGCAAAGCACCAGGAGCGGGGAGGAAAAGCCCCCGAACAGGTGGAGGGTTCCATATGGCAGCGGGGAGCATTGGCCAGCGCCCGGAGCGGATTAACCCCTGCGCGGGCACGGTGCTGGGCTGCTCCGGGCTGCCAAGGGTTAACCGCGGGGTATCAGAGCGCTCATTTCCCGCAGCGGCTCCTCCCGGACCGGCTCCGCTCGGCATCGGCCGCACATCTGCACGGAGCCTCCCCCGGCAGCCGCTCCAGATGTTGTGGGAGCGGCCTTTCCGCGCTCCTTCGCTGCTGCTGCTCCTCCCTCGGGGCAGAAATTCTCTCTCTCCCCTCCCTGCTGTGCCCCGGAGGTGCCCTGGAGCCTCCCCAGTGCCCGGCTGGGGTTCGGGGGGTCACAGCGACCTCGGGCTGTCCCTCCCCGGGGACATTTCCAGGCTCCAGCCGGCGGAGCGGGAGGAAGGAGCCTCCGGCCATCTCTTGGCAACGCGGAGGAAAACATGGCAAGGGCACGGGGGGCTCGGAGGGAGAGAGCCAGGGATGTCCCCCGGCCCTTTTCCTGCTCCAGGGGGGCATTTCAGACCCTGCCCGGCACCCCCGGGGTGCCCTGAGGTCATCCCAACTCACCCTCCAGCCCGACACATCCTCCGTGCTCCGGTTAAACCCGGGCTCCTCCACGCCGCGAATTCGGGTTTGGCAAAGCCCAGCCTGGCACGGCCGAGGTGCCGGGGCCCTCAAACCTTGCGTGACCTTGGCCGGAGCGCGGCCGCGCGTCCCCAGCCCCGGGGAGCG
>NW_026624394.1:0-2806 GCF_030028575.1 Malurus melanocephalus
GCTGCTGCCGGACGTGCTGGTCCACCTCAGTGTCCTCATTCTCGGGGCCCCCCCGGGTCCCCCCCGGCTGCCGCCGCTCCCGGCCCTTCCGCACCAACGCCAGCCGGTCCCGGATGGACTTGGCCACCGCCTTGGAGTCACTCTCGTGGAAGAACCCCGACTTCACCTGTGGAGGAGGAAATTTGGGGTGTCCAGGGGAAAATTTGGGTGTCCAGGAGGAAAACTGGGGGGAAATTTGGGGTGTCCAGGGGAAAATTTGGGTGTCTGGGAGGAAACTGGGAGGAAATTGGGGTGTTCTGGAGGAAATTGGGGCAAAATTTGGGTATCTGGGGGCAAATTTGGGGTTTCCAAGGGGAAAACTGGGGTGTCTAGAGGGGAAATTGAGGTGTCTGGGGGAGCTGGAGGGGGGGCACCAGGAGAGAGAGACACTGAGGGGGGACTCGGGGTCTGTTTGGGGGGGTTCCAGGGAGGATTTGGGGAATTGTGGGATTTGGGAGAGGTTTGGGGTAAGGTTGAGGGAGCAGATTGGGGGTCTCACTGACTTTGGAACAGATTCAACACCAATTTGAGGGTCCAATTTTGGAGGCTCATTGACTTTTTGGGCAAAATTGAGACAAATCAACCCCAAGCAGATTTGGGATTTCCGCCCTCTCACCATCTCGTAGGCCACCTCCTCGGGGACATCGGCCTCCAGGTTGAAGCTGAACTCAATGGCCTCGTTGTCCTTGTGTTTCCCCTTGAGCTTTTTGGGGTCCTCGACCCAGAGCCGCAGCGCCAGCGCCGGGTCCAACCCCACATCGTCCTCGGCCAGCTCCACACGCAGCCCCGTGTCCTCGGCGAAGAATGCATGGTCCAGCAGGTCCCGGATGGACAGCCTGACATTTTGGGGGGTGGGAGGGTTGAGTTCAGCCCCCAGGGAAGGTCCTGGAGGGTGGGGGTCCCATGTCGCCCCCTCCCCACCTCTCAGCCTTGTTCTGCCGGATGCAGCCCTCGATGATCTCCTTCACCTCGGGGTCCGTCACCTTGTGGAAACTCGCTGGCTTGATGCCCTGTGGGAGGGACACAGTGATTGAGGGAGGTTTGGGGGTCTCGTGGGGAATTTGGGGAGGGGGCTGGGACACCCACGCTGGTGACTTTGCGGTAGATCTGCGCGGCGTTCTGGCACTCGGAGTAGGGGTACTCGGACGTGCCCATCTCCAGCATGCACATCCCRAAGGCGTACACRTCCACCGACTCATCGTAGCGCTCCTCGTACATCTCRGGGGCCATGAACTCRGGGGTCCCTGCGRGRTTCRGGTGGTCAGGGGGRRTCCCCAGWGGGCTGTCCCCAGGTCCCCACGGCGCTCACCGATGACGCTCTTGGCGAAGGAGGTGCGCATGAGCGTGGCCAGCCCCAGGTCGCCGATCTTGACGGAGCCGGTGGGGCCGGTGATGAAGATGTTGTCGCATTTGAGGTCGCGGTGGATGATGGGCGGCGTGCGYGTGTGCAGGAAATGCAGCCCCTTCAGGATCTGCCGGCACCAGCTCCGCAGCACCTTGGGCTTCATCACCTTGAACCTCTTGAGGTACCTGCRGGGCCGCGTCAGCCACGCGTGGACACCCCCGGACCCCCACCCCTGCCCCCCACTCACGTTTTGAGGGTGCCCGAGGTCATGAGCTCGGTGACRAGGACGATGCACTTCTTGCCGCGGAGCGAGGACTCCCACGAGTCGTAGAAGCGGACGATGTTGGGGTGCTGCAGCCCCTTGAGCATCTCGGCCTCCTCCTTGAAGCGCTGCTGCTCCGCCTTGGTCAGCTTCCGGTCCTGGGGGGTGCAGACCCGCCCCAAAATTCAGTGTCAGTGTCAGCATTGTTGGCCCCCAAGTCCAGTATCATCATCATCATCATCATCATCATCATCATCATCATCATCATCATCATCATCTTTATCATCTTTATCATCATCCCCTATCTCCAGTACCACCATCATCATCCCCCAGCCTCAGGGTCACTGTCATCACCAACATCATCATCGTCATCATTATCATCCTCATCATCATTATCATCGTCATCATCATCACCATCCCCAAACCCCAGGATCATTGTCATCATTCCTTCAGTATCACCATCATCCTCAGACCTCAGCATCATCCTCATCATCATTCCCCAACTCCAGCATCAGTATTATCATCATCATCATCCTCATCACCATCATCTTCATCATCATCACCCAACCCCAGGGTCATCATCATCATCCTCAAATCTCAAAGTCATTGTCATCATCATCATCATTCCCCAACTCCGATATCATCGTCATCATCATCACCCCCACAATCATTATCATCGTCACCATCACTGTCATCCCAGACTCCAAAACTGTCATCCTCAGCCCCAAATTCCAGGAATTTGGAAAAGCCTCAAGGAGTTTTTGAGTTGTGACCAATCACGGCTTTGAAACGGGTTCAACATCAATTTGATGGGCCAGTCAGGGAGTTCACGGTGAATTTTGGGGTCTCATTGACTTTGGGAAGGATTCAACATCAATTTGTGGAGCCAGTCAGGGGGTTCACAGTGAATTTTGGGGTCTCATTGGCTTTTGGAGATATTTAACATCAATTTGAGGGACCAATTAGCAGTTTCACATTGAATTTTGGGGTCTCATTGACTTTGGAATGGGGTCAACACCAATTTGAGGGAGCCATGGGGATGAATTTTGAAGTGTCTCCATCCCTGGAAGATCCTCAAACGCCCCAAGAACCCAACCCTCATCCCACTGTACATCCTCCCAATCGGACCACCCTAAAGAACCCCAATTTTGGGCTTCACG
>NW_026624394.1:3364-4639 GCF_030028575.1 Malurus melanocephalus
GGGGGACACGGTGGGGGGCTCTGGGGACAGGTACAGGCTGTGCTGAGGGGTGGGCGGCGCTGCAGGTGAGGGTGGAGCGGCGGGAGGGAGGTCGGGGGGCCCCGGGGAGTGGTTGGGGACACAGAGGGGGCACTCGGGGATACGGGAGGGCACCTGAAGAAGCAGGAGGGGCGCTAGAGATACAGGGGTGTTATTGGGGGACACTGAAGGAGGCACAAGTGACATCGGAGGGACTCCCCAGGGGGACACGGGGGACACTGGGGGTTGTGACAGCCTGGGGGAGGTACCCACGGGGGATCGGCGGGGAGGGGCAACCGTTTGGGGCTCGCCGGGGCCACTGCGAGGTGTCCTCATGTTSTCCCGGGGTGTCCCCGCAGCTGGCAGTGGCGCAGGGCTTCGGGGGGCCGCAGGGTCCCGAAAAGGCCGCCTGGCTCAGCTCGGCCCTGCTCGACTTCTTCACCCAGAACGGTGAGTGCCACCCCTCCCTCACCCCGAGGAACCCACGGGGGAGTGGGGGACAAGGTCTGGTGGGAGGAGGGGCAGCGGTGACACCCCMCTAATCCCTCCCCAGCTGACTTGGAGCAGGAGGAGGTGGAGGATTTCCTGGCCGAGGTGATGGACAATGAGTTCGACACRGTGGTGGAGGACGGCAGCCTGCAGCAGGTGGGCTCCCAGTACAGAYCAGTATGGACCAGTGTGCTCCCAGCAGCCACCCAGCCTCCTCCAATCACTCCCAGTATAGCCCAGTTTGTCCTCAGGCTCTTCTCGGCATCTTTTAGTGACCTTTGTCCCCTCTTGGTACTCTTGGTCCCTTCCCAGATGCTCCCAGTATCAACCAGTATGGGCTAGGATGTTCTCAGCAGCCCCCACCAGCCAATCCCAGTACAGCCCAGTTCATCCCCAGGCTCTTTCCACCGATCTTCAGTCCCAGTGCCTCCCASTATAGACCAGTCTGTTCCCAGTGCTCTTTTTTTCTTCATTCCAGTGCATCCCAGTCCCCCACATCACCCCTCAGCCCCCCCAGATCCATCGCAGTGTATCCCAGTAACACCCCCTGCCCTTCCCAGTCCCGTTTTTGTGCCCCCCAGTCCTTTCCCAGTCCCTCCCAGTCCATCTGAGTGTCCCCCTGCGCAGGTGAGCCAGGAGCTGGTGACACTTTTCGCCCGGGCRCGAGGAGGGGACGTTGGAGGGGTGGGGGCGGCGCTGGGGGCTCTCGCCCGCCGTGGCCCTGCCCTCGCTGCTGCCCTGGCCACCGCCCGCCCGGGGGGAGACCCC
>NW_026624394.1:6845-8231 GCF_030028575.1 Malurus melanocephalus
CAGCGGCTCGTGGGGGTCATCGAGAACCCGGGTCTGGGGCTGCCCCCGGCCCCCACTGACCTGCGTGAGCCCCCCAAAACCCCCTGAGCCCCTCCAAACTGAGCCCCAAAATCTCTTGACCCTCCTAAGCCCCTGGGTCACCTCAGAGCCCCCCAGATCTCTCACAGGGGTGCTGAGAAAGTGCCCCTTGTAAGCTGAGAGCACTAAGCTAAAACTGTGGGGTCTGGGATGAGTTTGGGGATTCTCAAACACCCAAGTCTCCTTTGAGGGGAGGGTTTAGGGATTCCTGGCCACCTGAGTCCCCTTTGGGAGGGGGCTGAGGGGATATTTGGCAATTCCCAGACATCTGCGTCCCCTTTGGTGGATGGGTTTGGAGGTTCCCATGTCCCGCTTGGGGGTTCCCACATCCCTTTTGCAGGATTTGGGAGTTCTGTGTCTCCTTGGGGAAGGACTGGGGGTTCTTGTGTTCCCTTAGGGAAGGGTTGGGAGTTCCCAGGTCCTGTTTTTGAGGTGGTTTGGGGATTTCCAGGTCCCTTTTCGGGGGTTTTTGGGGCTGATGTGGGTCCCCCCACAGGCAAGGCAGCAGCAGAGGCCCGGGAGCGCTGGCAGGAGCTGAAGGCGAGGTACAAGGAGGCCCTGGGGGTGCTCGGGGAGGCTGTGCCCCCTGCCCTGGCCCGGCTGGACAGGGGCCGGCAGCTGCTGCAGCGTGGCCGAGTGGCCCTGAGGACCCGGCTGGAGCAGGTATGGGGGGTCCCATGGGTGCTGGGACAGTGGGGGTCCGAGGGGTGCTGAGGGGGTGGGTTAGAGTGGGGTATGGGGATAAAGGGGGGTCTCATGGGGGTGGGGGAGGATATGGGGTGAGGGGCTAAGTGGGGAGCATGTGTGTGCTGGGTGGAAGATTTAGTGGGGGCTGGGGTGATGGGAGGACTTAGGGGGGTGAAATGTGGGTGGAGGGGCTCCCATGGGTGTTGTCCCTCTCCCAGCAAGAAGAGCTGCAGGTGAAGCTGCGCGAGACCAAGGAGAGACGGGATAAGGTGAGTTTGGGGGGGGCTGTCACCCCCTTAGGGTCCCCCTCACCTTGGGGTGCCCCTGCCCCATGGCAGAGGAGTCCATTTAGGGTTTTCTCCCATTTCGAGTCTTGGCCCCTTCCTTCCACTTCAGGATTCCCCCAGGTTGGAGTCTTTTTCCCCCCAGTCTGGCACCTCTTTCCCCACAAATTTGGGGTCTCACTTCTTCCCTGTTTGGGGTCTTAGTTCCCCCCAATTTGGGGTCTCATTCCCCCCTAGTTTTGGTTCTTTCCCCCCCAACTTGGGGTCTCGTTATCCCCCCCCAGCTGTTCCTGGAGGTCCAGAAGCGGCGCCTGCAGCGGCTGCTCCGGAAGGAGGC
>NW_026624394.1:9589-24661 GCF_030028575.1 Malurus melanocephalus
GAGACCCTTTGGACACTGAAAGTGGAACCAGGGTACCCCCAGAGTGGGGGTGTGAGGCTGCTGTCCCCCCCCGAGGGGGCCCCCTCTGTCCCAGTGAGTTATTTGGGGGTGTCCCAGGGGGTTTGGGTGGTTTGGGGGTTGTTTGGGGGGGCCTGTGGGGCAGGTTTAAGGATCCAGGGGTAAACTGAGAGTTCCTGGAGGTGGGTTGGGGTCCAGGGGGGTCATCTGGCAGTCCCTGAGGACAATTTGGGGGGGGTCTCAGGGACACTGGGAGGTCCTGGGGGTGGTTTTGGGGTCCTGGGGGGCACCCGGGGGTCTCTGAGAGCAATTTGGGAGGGGTCCCTGGAACAATGGGAGGTGTCTGAGGCTTTAGGATTCCTGGGGACAGCTGTGGGGGCTCAGGGATCGTTTTAAGATTCTTGGTGGGTTTGGGGGGGCTCTCAAGGGGGCTCTCAGGAGCACATGGGGGTTCCTATGGGTGACCCCCCCCAAACCCCCTTTTCCCCCACAGCTGCCCCCAGACCCCCCTACTCTGACCCGATGGCTGGAGCTGCTGGTGAGGCCTCACCAGCCCGACCTCGAGGGGTCCCTGGCATCCAAATCCTGCTGAAAATGGGGGATCCCCTTCCCCCAATAACCCCCTCCACCCCAAAAACCCTCTGCAACCACAATAAACCCCCTCCCCCCAAAACCTTGCTCTACCCCCATAATAAACCCACTATAACCTCCATCCTCCAGCTCCATCTCACCCCAAAAAAGGCGTTTCTGGGGGGTTGCGGGAGCAGCTTTATCGTGGGGAGGGGGCACTGGGGGTCGGGGGTTTGGGGGTGCTGGGGGTCCCCCAATCCGGGGGTCCCTACGGGGGAGGGTCGGCACCGCGCCGCTTGGGCTGATTGCGCTCGGGGTGCAGCAGGATCACGTAGACCTTGGGCGCGTAGAGGAGCCCGAGTGGCACTGAGGCCGAGAGGCTCATGGACACCGTCAGCGTGGCCGTCTGCACGTGCACCTGCACCCCAAAAACGGCACCCATTAATCCCTCTGATCCCAAAAAACGGGGCACCCCAAATGCCACTGACCACCAGGTATCCAAAACCAACCATTCTCCCAAAACCTCCACCCTGAGAGGTTTATGGACACTTGTCAGCGTAGCCATCTGCACGTGCACCTGCATCCCGAAAATGGGGACCCCAGATCCCAACCAGAGATCCCAGAACCACCCCGAGGGAACCCAAGAGCCCCAGGGATCCCCCAAATGTCTTCTGGGGACCCCAAAGCCACCCTTAGGGAACCCAAGAGCCTCCAGGGACCCCCCAAGTGCCCCATCGACTCACTCCAAAACCCCTCAGGGACCCCCAAATCCCCATCCTCACCCTCTCTGCCAACTGGGTGGCATCAAAGGTGAGCCACATCACGCAGGTGCCGTGTGCCTTAGGGACCCCAAACCCCCTCAGGGACCCCAAACCCCCTCAAGGACCCCCAAATCCCCCTCCTCACCCTCTCTGCCGACTGGGCAGCGCCGAAGAAGATGGGCCCGAAGGCCAGCCACACCACGCACGTGGTGTACATGGCGAAGCCGATGGGCTTGGCCTCGTTGAAGGTCTCGGGCACGCCGCGCGCTTTGACGGCGTACACGGTGCAGGTGAGCATCAGCAGCAGGGCGTAGGCCAGGCAGGCCAGCGTGGCTCCCTCGGCCATGTCGCAGCGCAGAACCCCCCGCGCCGCCTCGGGGTCGGGGGTCCGGCCCATCTCGTAGTCGATGAGGGCGTGGGGTGGCCGGACCAGCAGCCAYGTGGCGGCGGCCACCAACTGCAGCCCGCTGAGCGTGAAGGTGATGACCAACTGCGAGGTGGGGCTGATGAACCGCGGCGGCGTCACCGAGCGCTTCCCTGCGGGAATGGGGAGCGCGTTATGGGGCGCGTTATGGGGGGGGGAACGACATCCTCCCCATAGCCTGACCTCACCCCATAGCCCTCAGCCGGATCTGGCGAGCCCCTTCCTGGAGCCCCCCAGGGCTCCTGGAGCATCTGTAACTCATCTGCCTCAGGGACAGGGAGTACGCATATGGGGAGGTGTGACCCTGTCCCATGTCCTGTATCTCCTGCTCCTCACCCCAGGCTACCACCCACCCGTGGCCCTCACCCAGCCCCTCACCCCATCTTCCCACTCCCCTGTGCCCCCCACCCTGTCCTCCAGCTGCCCCATGCCACTCACTCTGCTCAAAGATGTGGCAAATGCAGTTGGTCTCAGTGACCAGCACGGCACAGGTGAGACCCCAGCCCCTCCCCCGTGTCCCCCCATGTCACTCCTGCACCCCTCAACCTGTTCAAAGATGTGGCAAATGCCGTTGGTCTCAGTGACCAGCACGGCACAGGTGAGACCCCAGCCCCTCCCCCGTGTCCCCCCATGTCACTCCTGCACCCCTCAACCTGTTCAAAGATGTGGCAAATGCCGTTGGTCTCAGTGACCAGCACGGCACAGGTGAGACCCCAGCCCCTCCCCCGTGTCCCCCCATGTCACTCCTGCACCCCTCAACCTGTTCAAAGATGTGGCAAATGCCGTTGGTCTCAGTGACCAGCACGGCACAGGTGAGACCCCAGCCCCTCCCCCGTGTCCCCCCATGTCACTCCTGCACCCCTCAACCTGTTCAAAGATGTGGCAAATGCCGTTGGTCTCAGTGACCAGCACGGCACAGGTGAGACCCCAGCCCCTCCCCCGTGTCCCCCCATGTCACTCCTGCACCCCTCAACCTGTTCAAAGATGTGGCAAATGCCGTTGGTCTCAGTGACCAGCACGGCACAGGTGAGACCCCAGCCCCTCCCCCGTGTCCCCCCATGTCACTCCTGCACCCCTCAACCTGTTCAAAGATGTGGCAAATGCCGTTGGTCTCAGTGACCAGCACGGCACAGGTGAGACCCCAGCCCCTCCCCCGTGTCCCCCCATGTCACTCCTGCACCCCTCAACCTGTTCAAAGATGTGGCAAATGCCGTTGGTCTCAGTGACCAGCACGGCACAGGTGAGACCCCAGCCCCTCCCCCGTGTCCCCCCATGTCACTCCTGCACCCCTCAACCTGTTCAAAGATGTGGCAAATGCCGTTGGTCTCAGTGACCAGCACGGCACAGGTGAGACCCCAGCCCCTCCCCCGTGTCCCCCCATGTCACTCCTGCACCCCTCAACCTGTTCAAAGATGTGGCAAATGCCGTTGGTCTCAGTGACCAGCACGGCACAGGTGAGACCCCAGCCCCTCCCCCGTGTCCCCCCATGTCACTCCTGCACCCCTCAACCTGTTCAAAGATGTGGCAAATGCCGTTGGTCTCAGTGACCAGCACGGCACAGGTGAGACCCCAGCCCCTCCCCCGTGTCCCCCCATGTCACTCCTGCACCCCTCAACCTGTTCAAAGATGTGGCAAATGCCGTTGGTCTCAGTGACCAGCACGGCACAGGTGAGACCCCAGCCCCTCCCCCGTGTCCCCCCATGTCACTCCTGCACCCCTCAACCTGTTCAAAGATGTGGCAAATGCCGTTGGTCTCAGTGACCAGCACGGCACAGGTGAGACCCCAGCCCCTCCCCCGTGTCCCCCCATGTCACTCCTGCACCCCTCAACCTGTTCAAAGATGTGGCAAATGCCGTTGGTCTCAGTGACCAGCACGGCACAGGTGAGACCCCAGCCCCTCCCCCGTGTCCCCCCATGTCACTCCTGCACCCCTCAACCTGTTCAAAGATGTGGCAAATGCCGTTGGTCTCAGTGACCAGCACGGCACAGGTGAGACCCCAGCCCCTCCCCCGTGTCCCCCCATGTCACTCCTGCACCCCTCAACCTGTTCAAAGATGTGGCAAATGCCGTTGGTCTCAGTGACCAGCACGGCACAGGTGAGACCCCAGCCCCTCCCCCGTGTCCCCCCATGTCACTCCTGCACCCCTCAACCTGTTCAAAGATGTGGCAAATGCCGTTGGTCTCAGTGACCAGCACGGCACAGGTGAGACCCCAGCCCCTCCCCCGTGTCCCCCCATGTCACTCCTGCACCCCTCAACCTGTTCAAAGATGTGGCAAATGCCGTTGGTCTCAGTGACCAGCACGGCACAGGTGAGACCCCAGCCCCTCCCCCGTGTCCCCCCATGTCACTCCTGCACCCCTCAACCTGTTCAAAGATGTGGCAAATGCCGTTGGTCTCAGTGACCAGCACGGCACAGGTGAGACCCCAGCCCCTCCCCCGTGTCCCCCCATGTCACTCCTGCACCCCTCAACCTGTTCAAAGATGTGGCAAATGCCGTTGGTCTCAGTGACCAGCACGGCACAGGTGAGACCCCAGCCCCTCCCCCGTGTCCCCCCATGTCACTCCTGCACCCCTCAACCTGTTCAAAGATGTGGCAAATGCCGTTGGTCTCAGTGACCAGCACGGCACAGGTGAGACCCCAGCCCCTCCCCCGTGTCCCCCCATGTCACTCCTGCACCCCTCAACCTGTTCAAAGATGTGGCAAATGCCGTTGGTCTCAGTGACCAGCACGGCACAGGTGAGACCCCAGCCCCTCCCCCGTGTCCCCCCATGTCACTCCTGCACCCCTCAACCTGTTCAAAGATGTGGCAAATGCCGTTGGTCTCAGTGACCAGCACGGCACAGGTGAGACCCCAGCCCCTCCCCCGTGTCCCCCCATGTCACTCCTGCACCCCTCAACCTGTTCAAAGATGTGGCAAATGCCGTTGGTCTCAGTGACCAGCACGGCACAGGTGAGACCCCAGCCCCTCCCCCGTGTCCCCCCATGTCACTCCTGCACCCCTCAACCTGTTCAAAGATGTGGCAAATGCCGTTGGTCTCAGTGACCAGCACGGCACAGGTGAGACCCCAGCCCCTCCCCCGTGTCCCCCCATGTCACTCCTGCACCCCTCAACCTGTTCAAAGATGTGGCAAATGCCGTTGGTCTCAGTGACCAGCACGGCACAGGTGAGACCCCAGCCCCTCCCCCGTGTCCCCCCATGTCACTCCTGCACCCCTCAACCTGTTCAAAGATGTGGCAAATGCCGTTGGTCTCAGTGACCAGCACGGCACAGGTGAGACCCCAGCCCCTCCCCCGTGTCCCCCCATGTCACTCCTGCACCCCTCAACCTGTTCAAAGATGTGGCAAATGCCGTTGGTCTCAGTGACCAGCACGGCACAGGTGAGACCCCAGCCCCTCCCCCGTGTCCCCCCATGTCACTCCTGCACCCCTCAACCTGTTCAAAGATGTGGCAAATGCCGTTGGTCTCAGTGACCAGCACGGCACAGGTGAGACCCCAGCCCCTCCCCCGTGTCCCCCCATGTCACTCCTGCACCCCTCAACCTGTTCAAAGATGTGGCAAATGCCGTTGGTCTCAGTGACCAGCACGGCACAGGTGAGACCCCAGCCCCTCCCCCGTGTCCCCCCATGTCACTCCTGCACCCCTCAACCTGTTCAAAGATGTGGCAAATGCCGTTGGTCTCAGTGACCAGCACGGCACAGGTGAGACCCCAGCCCCTCCCCCGTGTCCCCCCATGTCACTCCTGCACCCCTCAACCTGTTCAAAGATGTGGCAAATGCCGTTGGTCTCAGTGACCAGCACGGCACAGGTGAGACCCCAGCCCCTCCCCCGTGTCCCCCCATGTCACTCCTGCACCCCTCAACCTGTTCAAAGATGTGGCAAATGCCGTTGGTCTCAGTGACCAGCACGGCACAGGTGAGACCCCAGCCCCTCCCCCGTGTCCCCCCATGTCACTCCTGCACCCCTCAACCTGTTCAAAGATGTGGCAAATGCCGTTGGTCTCAGTGACCAGCACGGCACAGGTGAGACCCCAGCCCCTCCCCCGTGTCCCCCCATGTCACTCCTGCACCCCTCAACCTGTTCAAAGATGTGGCAAATGCCGTTGGTCTCAGTGACCAGCACGGCACAGGTGAGACCCCAGCCCCTCCCCCGTGTCCCCCCATGTCACTCCTGCACCCCTCAACCTGTTCAAAGATGTGGCAAATGCCGTTGGTCTCAGTGACCAGCACGGCACAGGTGAGACCCCAGCCCCTCCCCCGTGTCCCCCCATGTCACTCCTGCACCCCTCAACCTGTTCAAAGATGTGGCAAATGCCGTTGGTCTCAGTGACCAGCACGGCACAGGTGAGACCCCAGCCCCTCCCCCGTGTCCCCCCATGTCACTCCTGCACCCCTCAACCTGTTCAAAGATGTGGCAAATGCCGTTGGTCTCAGTGACCAGCACGGCACAGGTGAGACCCCAGCCCCTCCCCCGTGTCCCCCCATGTCACTCCTGCACCCCTCAACCTGTTCAAAGATGTGGCAAATGCCGTTGGTCTCAGTGACCAGCACGGCACAGGTGAGACCCCAGCCCCTCCCCCGTGTCCCCCCATGTCACTCCTGCACCCCTCAACCTGTTCAAAGATGTGGCAAATGCCGTTGGTCTCAGTGACCAGCACGGCACAGGTGAGACCCCAGCCCCTCCCCCGTGTCCCCCCATGTCACTCCTGCACCCCTCAACCTGTTCAAAGATGTGGCAAATGCCGTTGGTCTCAGTGACCAGCACGGCACAGGTGAGACCCCAGCCCCTCCCCCGTGTCCCCCCATGTCACTCCTGCACCCCTCAACCTGTTCAAAGATGTGGCAAATGCCGTTGGTCTCAGTGACCAGCACGGCACAGGTGAGACCCCAGCCCCTCCCCCGTGTCCCCCCATGTCACTCCTGCACCCCTCAACCTGTTCAAAGATGTGGCAAATGCCGTTGGTCTCAGTGACCAGCACGGCACAGGTGAGACCCCAGCCCCTCCCCCGTGTCCCCCCATGTCACTCCTGCACCCCTCAACCTGTTCAAAGATGTGGCAAATGCCGTTGGTCTCAGTGACCAGCACGGCACAGGTGAGACCCCAGCCCCTCCCCCGTGTCCCCCCATGTCACTCCTGCACCCCTCAACCTGTTCAAAGATGTGGCAAATGCCGTTGGTCTCAGTGACCAGCACGGCACAGGTGAGACCCCAGCCCCTCCCCCGTGTCCCCCCATGTCACTCCTGCACCCCTCAACCTGTTCAAAGATGTGGCAAATGCCGTTGGTCTCAGTGACCAGCACGGCACAGGTGAGACCCCAGCCCCTCCCCCGTGTCCCCCCATGTCACTCCTGCACCCCTCAACCTGTTCAAAGATGTGGCAAATGCCGTTGGTCTCAGTGACCAGCACGGCACAGGTGAGACCCCAGCCCCTCCCCCGTGTCCCCCCATGTCACTCCTGCACCCCTCAACCTGTTCAAAGATGTGGCAAATGCCGTTGGTCTCAGTGACCAGCACGGCACAGGTGAGACCCCAGCCCCTCCCCCGTGTCCCCCCATGTCACTCCTGCACCCCTCAACCTGTTCAAAGATGTGGCAAATGCCGTTGGTCTCAGTGACCAGCACGGCACAGGTGAGACCCCAGCCCCTCCCCCGTGTCCCCCCATGTCACTCCTGCACCCCTCAACCTGTTCAAAGATGTGGCAAATGCCGTTGGTCTCAGTGACCAGCACGGCACAGGTGAGACCCCAGCCCCTCCCCCGTGTCCCCCCATGTCACTCCTGCACCCCTCAACCTGTTCAAAGATGTGGCAAATGCCGTTGGTCTCAGTGACCAGCACGGCACAGGTGAGACCCCAGCCCCTCCCCCGTGTCCCCCCATGTCACTCCTGCACCCCTCAACCTGTTCAAAGATGTGGCAAATGCCGTTGGTCTCAGTGACCAGCACGGCACAGGTGAGACCCCAGCCCCTCCCCCGTGTCCCCCCATGTCACTCCTGCACCCCTCAACCTGTTCAAAGATGTGGCAAATGCCGTTGGTCTCAGTGACCAGCACGGCACAGGTGAGACCCCAGCCCCTCCCCCGTGTCCCCCCATGTCACTCCTGCACCCCTCAACCTGTTCAAAGATGTGGCAAATGCCGTTGGTCTCAGTGACCAGCACGGCACAGGTGAGACCCCAGCCCCTCCCCCGTGTCCCCCCATGTCACTCCTGCACCCCTCAACCTGTTCAAAGATGTGGCAAATGCCGTTGGTCTCAGTGACCAGCACGGCACAGGTGAGACCCCAGCCCCTCCCCCGTGTCCCCCCATGTCACTCCTGCACCCCTCAACCTGTTCAAAGATGTGGCAAATGCCGTTGGTCTCAGTGACCAGCACGGCACAGGTGAGACCCCAGCCCCTCCCCCGTGTCCCCCCATGTCACTCCTGCACCCCTCAACCTGTTCAAAGATGTGGCAAATGCCGTTGGTCTCAGTGACCAGCACGGCACAGGTGAGACCCCAGCCCCTCCCCCGTGTCCCCCCATGTCACTCCTGCACCCCTCAACCTGTTCAAAGATGTGGCAAATGCCGTTGGTCTCAGTGACCAGCACGGCACAGGTGAGACCCCAGCCCCTCCCCCGTGTCCCCCCATGTCACTCCTGCACCCCTCAACCTGTTCAAAGATGTGGCAAATGCCGTTGGTCTCAGTGACCAGCACGGCACAGGTGAGACCCCAGCCCCTCCCCCGTGTCCCCCCATGTCACTCCTGCACCCCTCAACCTGTTCAAAGATGTGGCAAATGCCGTTGGTCTCAGTGACCAGCACGGCACAGGTGAGACCCCAGCCCCTCCCCCGTGTCCCCCCATGTCACTCCTGCACCCCTCAACCTGTTCAAAGATGTGGCAAATGCCGTTGGTCTCAGTGACCAGCACGGCACAGGTGAGACCCCAGCCCCTCCCCCGTGTCCCCCCATGTCACTCCTGCACCCCTCAACCTGTTCAAAGATGTGGCAAATGCCGTTGGTCTCAGTGACCAGCACGGCACAGGTGAGACCCCAGCCCCTCCCCCGTGTCCCCCCATGTCACTCCTGCACCCCTCAACCTGTTCAAAGATGTGGCAAATGCCGTTGGTCTCAGTGACCAGCACGGCACAGGTGAGACCCCAGCCCCTCCCCCGTGTCCCCCCATGTCACTCCTGCACCCCTCAACCTGTTCAAAGATGTGGCAAATGCCGTTGGTCTCAGTGACCAGCACGGCACAGGTGAGACCCCAGCCCCTCCCCCGTGTCCCCCCATGTCACTCCTGCACCCCTCAACCTGTTCAAAGATGTGGCAAATGCCGTTGGTCTCAGTGACCAGCACGGCACAGGTGAGACCCCAGCCCCTCCCCCGTGTCCCCCCATGTCACTCCTGCACCCCTCAACCTGTTCAAAGATGTGGCAAATGCCGTTGGTCTCAGTGACCAGCACGGCACAGGTGAGACCCCAGCCCCTCCCCCGTGTCCCCCCATGTCACTCCTGCACCCCTCAACCTGTTCAAAGATGTGGCAAATGCCGTTGGTCTCAGTGACCAGCACGGCACAGGTGAGACCCCAGCCCCTCCCCCGTGTCCCCCCATGTCACTCCTGCACCCCTCAACCTGTTCAAAGATGTGGCAAATGCCGTTGGTCTCAGTGACCAGCACGGCACAGGTGAGACCCCAGCCCCTCCCCCGTGTCCCCCCATGTCACTCCTGCACCCCTCAACCTGTTCAAAGATGTGGCAAATGCCGTTGGTCTCAGTGACCAGCACGGCACAGGTGAGACCCCAGCCCCTCCCCCGTGTCCCCCCATGTCACTCCTGCACCCCTCAACCTGTTCAAAGATGTGGCAAATGCCGTTGGTCTCAGTGACCAGCACGGCACAGGTGAGACCCCAGCCCCTCCCCCGTGTCCCCCCATGTCACTCCTGCACCCCTCAACCTGTTCAAAGATGTGGCAAATGCCGTTGGTCTCAGTGACCAGCACGGCACAGGTGAGACCCCAGCCCCTCCCCCGTGTCCCCCCATGTCACTCCTGCACCCCTCAACCTGTTCAAAGATGTGGCAAATGCCGTTGGTCTCAGTGACCAGCACGGCACAGGTGAGACCCCAGCCCCTCCCCCGTGTCCCCCCATGTCACTCCTGCACCCCTCAACCTGTTCAAAGATGTGGCAAATGCCGTTGGTCTCAGTGACCAGCACGGCACAGGTGAGACCCCAGCCCCTCCCCCGTGTCCCCCCATGTCACTCCTGCACCCCTCAACCTGTTCAAAGATGTGGCAAATGCCGTTGGTCTCAGTGACCAGCACGGCACAGGTGAGACCCCAGCCCCTCCCCCGTGTCCCCCCATGTCACTCCTGCACCCCTCAACCTGTTCAAAGATGTGGCAAATGCCGTTGGTCTCAGTGACCAGCACGGCACAGGTGAGACCCCAGCCCCTCCCCCGTGTCCCCCCATGTCACTCCTGCACCCCTCAACCTGTTCAAAGATGTGGCAAATGCCGTTGGTCTCAGTGACCAGCACGGCACAGGTGAGACCCCAGCCCCTCCCCCGTGTCCCCCCATGTCACTCCTGCACCCCTCAACCTGTTCAAAGATGTGGCAAATGCCGTTGGTCTCAGTGACCAGCACGGCACAGGTGAGACCCCAGCCCCTCCCCCGTGTCCCCCCATGTCACTCCTGCACCCCTCAACCTGTTCAAAGATGTGGCAAATGCCGTTGGTCTCAGTGACCAGCACGGCACAGGTGAGACCCCAGCCCCTCCCCCGTGTCCCCCCATGTCACTCCTGCACCCCTCAACCTGTTCAAAGATGTGGCAAATGCCGTTGGTCTCAGTGACCAGCACGGCACAGGTGAGACCCCAGCCCCTCCCCCGTGTCCCCCCATGTCACTCCTGCACCCCTCAACCTGTTCAAAGATGTGGCAAATGCCGTTGGTCTCAGTGACCAGCACGGCACAGGTGAGACCCCAGCCCCTCCCCCGTGTCCCCCCATGTCACTCCTGCACCCCTCAACCTGTTCAAAGATGTGGCAAATGCCGTTGGTCTCAGTGACCAGCACGGCACAGGTGAGACCCCAGCCCCTCCCCCGTGTCCCCCCATGTCACTCCTGCACCCCTCAACCTGTTCAAAGATGTGGCAAATGCCGTTGGTCTCAGTGACCAGCACGGCACAGGTGAGACCCCAGCCCCTCCCCCGTGTCCCCCCATGTCACTCCTGCACCCCTCAACCTGTTCAAAGATGTGGCAAATGCCGTTGGTCTCAGTGACCAGCATAGCACAGGTGAGAACCCCGCTGCAGCCCCTCCCCTTGTCCCCCTGTGCCACTCCCCCAGCTCCCCCATGCCCCTCACCCTGCTCGAAGATGCGGTAGATGCGGTTGGTCTTGGTCAGCAGCGCGGCGTAGGTGAGGCTCATGCCCATCCCCAGGAAGAGGCGCCGCAGGGCACAGACGCCCACGCCGGGCTCGGCCACCATGAGGAAGGTGATGGCGTAGACCAGCGCGATGCCGGCCAGCAGCACGTAGCTCAGCTCTCGCCCCGACGCTTTGACGATGGGCGTCTCGTGGTGCTTCACGAAGGTGGCCAGCACGAAGGCAGTGGCCATAAGCCCCAGTGTGGCCAGCGCCAGCGGCACGGCGGCGCACGGGTGGCCCCAGCTGAGGCGCAGCACGGGCGTGGGGCGGCAGGCGGTGCGGTTGGGCGTGGGGCGCAGGTGCGGGGCGCAGGGCAGGCAGGTCAGCGGGTCGGCGCGGTAGCGGTAGCCCCCGCACAGCTCGCAGTGCCAGCAGCACGGAACCCCCTTCACCGGCTTCTTGCGCTCGCCGGGGCCGCACGGCAGGCTGCACACCGAGGGCGGGGGCGAGGACGAGTTCCCCCCCCAGGCCATGGCGTCCTCCTGGGGATGAGGACAGTGTTGGCACCTCAAATTCCCCCCATGGACACCCTAAACACCCCATGGACCCCCAGTTTCTGTTCCACCCCTTTACTGGGCAAGCTGCACACTGAGGGAGGGGGGGACGAGGAGTTCACCCCCAGGCCATGGCATCCTCCCGGTCGGGGGGGACACAGTGAGGGATCATCCCATGGACACCCCAAACACCCATGAACACCACAAACCCCTTATGGAAAACTCAAACACCTCCCATGGACACCTCATGTATCCTAAGTCCCCCACAGACACCCCAAAAACCCCAGGGACACCCCAGAGACACTCCATGAACACCCACCCAGTGCACCCAGTTACCACTGGGATCCCCCCAACTGACCATGGGGGTCCTGGACCCAAGGGGGTCACCTGGGAGGGTCTGGAGGGGTTAGAGGGTCCCAGGCTCATGGGGGGGGGGGGCACCTGGGGGGGGTCAGGGGGTCCCACACCCACCTGCAGGTGCAGCCCCTGCACCCACTGCCCCACAGCCCGGTAGGCCCCGCTGCCGTTGCCCCCCTGGAACTGGAAGATGTCGTAGCGCCCGGGCGCGTCCCCGTTCTCATTGAAGGACACCGGTGTCCCCGCGCTGCCTGTGTGCCAATATGACCAGCATGAACCAGTAAGGACTGGTATAAACCAGTATGGACCAGTAAAAACCAGTGAGAGCCGGTTAACACCCCCTGCCACCCTGCGGGAAGGAGTAGCGACTCCCCAGCCTGATGTGCCCCCACTATGGGGCAAACCAGTGCTCCCAGTGTGGCCTCCCAGTTCATGCCAGTAAGGCCCCAGGGCCCCACAGTGCCCTCCCAGTGTCCCCCAGTATATCCCAGTCCCTCCCAGTATGTCCCAGTATGGTCTCTAGTGCTCCTAGCTCCCTCTCAGCGCCCTCCCAATATATCCCAGTGCCCCCCTGGTATATCCTAGTGCCCCCCCAGTATATCCCAGTGTCCTCAGCCCTGTCCCAATGCCCCTCCAGTATATCCCAGCAGACCCCCAGCACCCCCAGTACCATTGAAGGCCACCCTGCGGATGTGGGTGAGCAGGCGGCGGCCGTCGGGGGGGTCCATGTGGGCACAGAGCCCCCCACCCGGGCAGGCCTCCCCCAGCAGCGAGTGCAGCCCGTGTGCCATGGCCAGCACGGCATCGATGACGAACTGCACCTTCCCCTCCTGCTCGTAGGGCGAGTCCCGCCCGATGCGCTCCCGTCCTGCAAGGTCAAATACAGCCCATGGACACCCCAAATACACCCCATGGACACCCCAAATATACCCCATGGACACCCCAAATATACCCCATGGGTACCCCAAACCCGCCATGGGCACCCCAAACCCCCCATGCCACATTGAACTGCACCTTCCCCTCCTGCTCGTAGGGCGAGTCCCGCCCGATGCGCTCCCGTCCTGCGGGGTCAAATACACCCCATGGACACCCCAAATATACCCCATGGACACCCCAAATACACCCCATGGACACCCTAAACGTGCCATGGGCACCCCAAACCCCCCATGGCCAGCATGGCGTCAATGACCAACTGCACCTTCCCCTCCTGCTCGTAGGGCGAGTCCCGCCCAATGCGCTCCCGTCCTGCGGGGCCAAATACAGCCCATGGACACCCCAAATATACCCCATGGGCACCCCAAACCCACCATGGGCATCCCAGACCTGCCATGGGCACCCCAAACCCCCAATGGCCAGCACGGTGTCGAACTGCACCTTCCCCTCCTGCTCATAGGGTAAGTCCTGCCCGATGTACTCCCATCTTGCAGGGCTGAGTGGGAAACAGGATCCCAAATACACCCCATGGGCATCCTGAACCTGCCATGGGCACCCCAAACCTGCCATGGGCACTCTGAACCCCTCATGTGCATCACAGCCTGGCATGGAAACCGTAAAGCTTCCTTGGGCACCCCAAACCCTTTATAGACAACACAAACTCCCATCACAGACACCCCAAACTCTCTATGGACACCCTTAACTCGCCATGGATGCCCCAAACCTGTCATGAACAACGTCAACACCTCACATGGACAACACAAACCCCTCATGGACACCCCACAAAGGGGTCAGGAGGTGTCTCATAAATCAGGGGTACCCTGGCGGTTGCCATGGGGTGGGCGGGGGGTGCCCTAGGGTGCCCTGGGGGTCGCTGTGGGGCACAGGGTCCCACCATGGGGGGCAGGGGGTACCTGTGCACTTGCGCACGGGGGTGCCCGCGCCCCCCGGGGCCTCGCCGTCGCTCCCGCTGTGGGGCAGGCGGCAGTTGAAATCGTCCTCCCAGAACTCGTGGAACCACAGGTTGCGGCGGTTGTTCTCCAGTGAGCGTGACGTGAAATACTCGTCAAAGCCTGGGGGGTATGGGGGGTCAGCGGGGGTCCCAAAGGATCAGCGGGGAGCCCACAGGGTCACAGATGTCCCACAGAGTCCCACAGCCCCATCAGGAGTCCCCCAGAGCTCCCCAAAGCCACCCCAAACCTCCTAGAGCCCTCTAAGGTCTCCCAAGGCTCCCCAAAACTCCCCAGCTGCCCCCCAGACTCACCAGGCACCAAGGCCTGCTTGGGCAGGATGGTGATGGCCCTGTTGGGAGCCCCCAAAGCCCCCCAAATTCTCCCCAAAGCTCCCCCAGGTTCCCCCCTGGACTCACCGGGCACTGAGGCTCGTTTGGGCAGGATGGTGATGGCCCCATCCGCCGCGTCCTCCAGGCCCTGCACCGGTGCCATCTTGGCGCCCCAGCTGTCCGAGCCCACCCATGAGAAATGGCCCGAGAGGTTGGCCAGGGTGGCGGCCTCCAGCACCCTCCTGTGGGGACAGTAGCGCTGGGGGGACTGGGCCAAACTGGGAGGGGCTGGGGGAGACTGGAAATGGCTGGCGGGATGACTGAAGTGGACCATGGGGCACTGGGAAGTGATTGAGAGGAGCTGGGGSAAACTGGGATGGGACTGGGGGAGACTGGAGATAGCTGGAGGGTGACTGGGATGGACTCAGGGGCACTGGGAGGTTATTGGGAGGACTGGCACAAACTGGGATGGGCTGGAATGGGTTGCGGGGCTACTGGGATGGACTATGAAGGACTGGGAGCCTAAAAACAGGGACTGGGAGGCTACTGGGTTGGACTGGGGAGCTACTGTGAGGGCTGGAATAGACTGTGTGGAGCTGGGATGAGCTCCAGAGGACTGGGAGCACTGGGAGGGGACTGGGAAGCTGCTGTGTGTGACTGGGGTAATCTGGGTCAGGGCTGGTGTGTACTGGTGCGCACTGGTGTGTACTGGGGTGTACTGGTGCACACTGGTCTCACCGGATGTCATCCTCGTTGGCGAAGAGCACGACCCCACGTGCCGTCGATGTCTCCATCAGGCGCCCGATGACCTTGGCGAACTCGCCCGGCTTGGGCTC
>NW_026624394.1:25886-26812 GCF_030028575.1 Malurus melanocephalus
GGGGGGGGGGACCAGGTGTCCAGGCCCCCCCCTCACAGGGAGTGGACACCACAGGGACTGTGTGGGGACAATGCTGTCCCATGTCCCCTCAGGTTCTCCACGGCCTGTCCAGCCAAAATACCCCCCACATGTCCCCAGATGTCCCCGACATGTCCCCAATGCCCCCTCATGTCCCCAGTGCCCCCCCAACCCACCCCAACTCACCACAAAGAGCCACCACAGTGGACACTGAGTTGGCACCAATAGCACCCATGTCCCCTACATGTCCCACCTCCCCAAAGCCCCTTCACATCCCCATTGCCCCCAAGATCCCCGATGGCCCCCATGTCCAAAAARTCTCCAATACCCCCAAATCCACCACAAAGAGCCATAATACGTTGGTCACCATGATAGACACAGAGCTGGCCCAGGCACCAATGGCACCCATGCACCATCCATGTCCCCCATCCCCAAAGCCCCTTCATGTCCCCAAAGCCTCTCCATGTCCCCAAAGCCCCCCAACCCACCGCAAACAGCCGCAGCACGTTGGCCACCATGATGGACACGGAGCTGGCGGATGCCCCGATGACCCCGACCAGGCGCTCGGGCGGGGGCCGGCGCGGGGCAGAGCCGTCGGGGCAGCGGCCCTCACCCCCCTCGGGGGGCAGGAGGCTGCGGACGAAGCTCAGCGCCTGCTCCAGGGCGTAGGTRTCCCTSGAGCAGGTGTCCAGGATGCGGGCACCCAGCGTCAGGTTGGGCAGCACGCGCGGGTCGCCGTTGACGCGGTCCAGCGCGTACAGCATGGCCTCCAGCCGGTGGATGCCCTTCTCCTTCTTGACYGGCCCGCAGGGCACCCCGGCGGGGCCGCGGGCGTGCACAGGGAACAGCCCCCCCAGCGTCAGGTCACCCTCCAGCCGGATGGCGTGGGGCTGTGTGGGGGCCGGGGG
>NW_026624394.1:28038-32284 GCF_030028575.1 Malurus melanocephalus
GCCTCGGGAGGGGGTCAGTGGGCCCGGGGGGCTTTGATGGATCCCGGGGAGGGGTCAGTGGGTTCTGGGGGGGTCAGGGAACCCCGGAGGGTGCTGGGGGGTGACACTGGGGGAGTTCGACGGGTCCCAGAAGGGACGGGACCGTTCCCGCCGAAACACCGCCTCAGCTGCTCCCGCCCAAACCGCGGCGCGCGCTTCCCGCCGCCGCGAGGCCCCGCCCCCAGCAGCAACCACGCCCCCTCCGCATGTAACYCCGCCCAGATGCGCGCTAACCACGCCCCCTCATCATAGCACCGCCCCTGTAGGCTAGGCCCCGCCTCTAGAGCGCTTTACGGCTTTTTCGGGAAAATCCCCTCGCCTCCCGGCGGTGCTTTACGGTTCCGCTGGTGTTTTACAACAGCCGCCGGTGGCGTTGTCAAAGTACGGGCACGGGGGRGTTCGGGGGGCTCGGGAGGGACCCTTTGGGGGTCCCCGGGTGAAGTCGGGGGTGCGACAGACCCTGGAAAGGGTTGGGGGGCCCTGGGAGCGGTCGCYCCACTGTAACTCACTCCTTCCCTTCGCAGGGGCCATGGCCGGGGCCGAGCGGGACCCGCACAGGAAGGGCAAGGAGGAGGAGGAGGAGGAGGAAGAACAGGAGGGGGATGAAGAAGAGGAAGAAGAAGAAGAAGAGGAGGAGGAGGCAGAGGAGGAAGAGGAGGAAGAAGAGGAGAAGGAAGAGGAGGAGGGTCCCGAGGGCTGCGCTCCCGCCTCCCCCGCAGCCGAGACCCCCTCCGACCCCCCCCCAAAGCCTGTGGTACCGGGGGTCCTGTATTTGTCCTTCCTCCCCCCGGGCTTCGGCCCCCGCCAGGCCCGGGCGCTGCTGCGGCCGCACGGGGAGCTGGGGAGGGTCTTCTTTCAGCCCCGCGGTGAGTCCGGGGGTCCTGGAGGGTGGATCAGGGGTTTTTGGGGCAGTTGGGGAGTGTCTTCCCAGCAGCGGGGTGTCAAGGGGTCCCTGGGGTGATCAGGGTGTCCCACAGAGCCCCTCTAAGACCAGGAATGGATGGGGGGGGTCAGGACACCCTGGTGGGGGTGATATCGGGGGGGAGGGGCGGTTCAGGTACCCATTGAGGGGGCCACGGGGTTCTGGAGGGGGGCTGGGGGCGATCAGGGTGTCCCCATAGAGCAGGTACAGAACTGAGGGGGGGTTCAGCACCCCTGGGTGGGGGTCTCAGCCCCCGTTTCTCACCGCCCCCATCCCCGCTCCCGCAGGAGGGTCCGTGCGGCGGCGGCGGCAGCGCCCGGGAGGGCCCCCGGCCGTGGCCTTCGCCGAGGGCTGGGTGGAATTCCGGGACAAGCGGGCGGCCAAACGCGCGGCCAAAATCCTGCACGGGGCCCCCATGGCCCCCCGGCCGCGCAGCCCCTTCCGCCATCACTGCTGGAGCATCAAAGTGAGGGGCGCTGGGGGTCTCAGGGGGGTTCTGGGGAGGGGTTTGGGTAACTGTGGCCCTTGTGATGGGGACCTCAGCGGTTGGATGATTATGAACCATTTTAGAGGGATTGGGGGGGGCTTGGGTCCTCNGAGGAGGGTCCCGAGGGCTGCGCTCCCGCCTCCCCCGCAGCCGAGACCCCCTCCGACCCCCCCCCAAAGCCTGTGGTACCGGGGGTCCTGTATTTGTCCTTCCTCCCCCCGGGCTTCGGCCCCCGCCAGGCCCGGGCGCTGCTGCGGCCGCACGGGGAGCTGGGGAGGGTCTTCTTTCAGCCCCGCGGTGAGTCCGGGGGTCCTGGAGGGTGGATCAGGGGTTTTTGGGGCAGTTGGGGAGTGTCTTCCCAGCAGCGGGGTGTCAAGGGGTCCCTGGGGTGATCAGGGTGTCCCACAGAGCCCCTCTAAGACCAGGAATGGATGGGGGGGGTCAGGACACCCTGGTGGGGGTGATATCGGGGGGGAGGGGCGGTTCAGGTACCCATTGAGGGGGCCACGGGGTTCTGGAGGGGGGCTGGGGGCGATCAGGGTGTCCCCATAGAGCAGGTACAGAACTGAGGGGGGGTTCAGCACCCCTGGGTGGGGGTCTCAGCCCCCGTTTCTCACCGCCCCCATCCCCGCTCCCGCAGGAGGGTCCGTGCGGCGGCGGCGGCAGCGCCCGGGAGGGCCCCCGGCCGTGGCCTTCGCCGAGGGCTGGGTGGAATTCCGGGACAAGCGGGCGGCCAAACGCGCGGCCAAAATCCTGCACGGGGCCCCCATGGCCCCCCGGCCCCGCAGCCCCTTCCGCCATCACTGCTGGAGCATCAAGGTGAGGGGCGCTGGGGGGCTCAGGGGGGTTCTGGGGAGGGGTCTGGGTACTGTGGTCCCTTCGGGGGGGGACCTGAGAGGCTCCTGGATTATTCAGAACCATTTTAGGGGGGTTGGGAGTGCCTTGAGTCCCTCTTTATGGGGTTCCAGACCCTTGGATGCCCTAGGGGGGGACACCTGTGGGTTCCTGGAAAGCTGGGATCCTTTATGGGTGGGGGGTTGGGGTAGCCCTGAGTCCCTGTTGGGGGGTGGGTGCTGGGGGTCCCTTCTGGGGGGGTCCTGGATGGTTGTAACCCGTTGGGGGTTCCTGGGTTTAGGGTTCCAGGGGGTTTGTGACACTGGGGTCCCCTTCAGGGCACAGAGGGGTGGGGCTGAGCTATGCTGGGGGACCCTTCCTGCACACCTGGATCAACAGGTGAGGGGAGGTTTGAGCACCCCAAAACGTTATGGGAGGGGTTGTGTGAGGCTGTTTGGGGGTCCCCTGACCCCTCYCCTCTCCCCCCAGTACCTGCCCGGGTTCCGGTGGCCCCACCTGAGCGAGCGGCTCAGCTACGAGCGGCAGGTCCGGGCCCAGCGCCTGCGGGCCGAGGTGGCCCAGGCCAAGCGCGAGGGGGGGTTCTACGCCCGCCGCGTCTCCAAAGCCGACAAAGACCCCCCCAAAACCTCCAGAGACCCCGACGCCCCTCTCCCGACCTGGGGCTTCACCCAAAGACCGACGGAGGAGGAGATTTGGAAGCGCAAAGCTCAGCCCCCCCCGGCCGCGCCCCCTCGGCGGCTGCTGGAGAAGGTGTTTGGGGGGGGGAGGTGAGGGTGRGACCCTCCCTCAAATTTGGGGGGGRTTCAGGMGTCTGGGAAGGTCCCTTCGGATGCCTGGGTTCCCCCCCAATCCCTTTCTCAAGGACCACAAAAYGTTTTATTTTTCTCCTTAAAACTTTTATTACTTTAACAAAAATAATTCCTCGCGGTCTCTTTAATTCTGCCGAGGGGGGCGGGGCCAAGGGGAGGGGCGGGGCTATGGCTTCAGCGCGAATTTCCCTGAAGGCAGCGCAGGGGTGGGCGTGGCATAAGCGGCTCAGACCACGCCCCCTCATAAAGAGGGGGCGTGGCCTGAGAAACGCAAAGCGGGTGGGATTAGCACGTAGGCGTGGCCTGATTAACAGGGCGGGGCTTAAAAGGGAGCCACGCCCCCGATCCGCCTTAAAGGGGTCGCTTAAATCTCTACGGGGGTGAGGGCAGGGCTCTTAAAGGGGCCGCGCCCCCATTTCGGGGGGCGGTTCCAGTGTCAAAAATAGAAGCTCTGGGGGGTGGGGGTGGGGCCCCAGTATGGCACTGGGGAAAAGAGGAGAACAAACAAACTCGGGGCCCCATAAACCTGATGTCCCCAAACCTGGGGGGTGGGGGGCAAGCCCCCCCAAAATGGGTGCTGGGGGCACCCCAATATCCCTGGGAAACCAAACGGGGGGAGTGGTACCAAACTGGGGACTCCCCCCAAAACGTGGGGTGATGCCACCCAAAATGCCACTACTGGGGTCCCTCAGCCTTGGGGTGTCACTGGGGGAGGGGCCATCTGACTCTGCGGCGGGGCCTGGGGTAACCACAAACGGGGGGAGTTTACCCTAAACTCCCACAGTGGGATCTGGATCCCCCAAATCTCAGGGGCACCCCAGAATCTCCCAAAGCCTCTGTGGGARTCCAGGGCTGCCAGTCCCGCCCGGGGGACACCCCAGGAACCCCCTCAGAATGCCAGCGCCCCTCCCCCACCACACCCTCGGGCTCCATCCCCAAATCCGCTCCCCACCCCAAAGGTGCAATACCCAAACCCTTCTCCCCACCCCCACATCCCCCAATTTCAGTTCCCCCCCTCACTTTTAGGTCCCTCATTTTACTCCCCTCCCCCCTATTTTATTCCCACCGATTTACTCCTCCCCAATTCCAGTTCAACCATCAGTTTCCCTCTCCCCAAAATTTTGGTTCCTTTTC
>NW_026624394.1:32514-37923 GCF_030028575.1 Malurus melanocephalus
CCAGTGCGCCGGCAGAGGGATCTCGGCCAGTTCCTCCAGGAAGGAGCCCGGCCACAGCTGAGGGGCGGGGGGCATTGGGAGGGGCTGTGGGGAGAGGGGGAGTGGGGTCAGTGGGGGTGGGGGGTGTTCTGAGAGTCCTCCAGGAGACCCCAAATTYGTCTGAGAGCCGCGGGATGCCCCCTCTAGACCCCCCTGCCCCTAAAAACCCAGGGAATCCCCCAAGAGTCCTCAATCCATCAGGACCCTAAAAACTTCCCCCACTGAAGGTCCTATTTCTTAGGATCCTCCCCAGATCCCCTTTGCCCACCCCCTCTAAAGCCTCAGAGCATCCCCACCCATCTCTCATCCATCGAGAGACCCCCAGAATACTCTGAACAGCCTCACTTCCCCCTTCTAGGCCACCCTGCTTTGAGACCCCCGCTAAAAACCCGAGGATGTCCCCGAGAGTCCCCTCCCCAAGTCACCCTAAAAACCTCCCCCGTTAAAGGCCCCATTTCTCAGTACTCTCGCAGATTTCCTTCACCCACTTTCTCCAAAACCTCAGAGCCCCCCAGGATACCCCCAACCCATCGAGAGCCCACCCAAAATCCCCAACTCCCCCTCCCCGAGTGCCTCCCCCTTCCTCACCACTCGGCTGCCTCCCTCCTCCTCCTCCTCTTCCTCCTCCTCCTCCTCCTCACTCTCATCCAGCACCACCAGCTGGGCGGGGGGCGGCCGGGGAGGCACCTGGGGGGGGCGATAGGGGTGGATTCAGAGGTTCAGGAGGGGGTGAGGGGCGTCAGGGAGSCCCCCCAAACCCCGAGGTATCCCCCCTTACCGGCACCAGGGACGCGCTGGGCTGTGGCTGCTCCTGCTTCACCCGGGGGGTGGCGGCGATCAGGACCCCCAAATCGCCTGGGGGGGGCTGGGAAAGGGAGGAAGGGGCGTTACGGGGGTCCCGAGCACCCCAGGGGGAAGATCAGGGGGTGCTCAGGGTGCCAACTCACCCTTTCGGGGGCAGCGCTGGGYTCTGGGGGGGCCCCTTTGAGGCGAGGGGCCGAGGCGATGAGGAGCCCCAGCCGGGGGTCCTGGGGGGCGGGGGGAGTTAGCGGGGGCGGGGCACAGGTGTCCAGGGAGGGTCCCAGGCAGCCGGGGGGTCTCACCTCGAGGCGGGGGAGGGGTCCCGCCTCCTCTTTGATGGGGCAGAGGCGCAGGGGGGGACCCGGGAGGGGCCCAGAGTCTTGCTCAGCCCCCCCCAGAGGCTCCTCTTTGTCCTGTGGGGGARGGGAGAGAGGGRRAGGGGCACATCAGGGGGAACCCCGGCAGCCAGCAGGTGGTACCCCCCATCATCCCAGGTCCCCCCCAGTCCCAGGAGAGACCCCCACCACCCCCCAAAAAGGGACCCAGGTGTCTGGGGAGGAACCCCCACCTCATCCCCCACCGGGAAACTGAGGCACACACAAGCCTTGGGGTCACAGGGGGGACCGAGGCTTCTGGGGGGGTCCCTAAAACCCCCTCAGTCCTTCCCCAAGCCCCCTCCTGGGGTGGGGGTGGGGTGCCTGGACACCTGGGTCCCCTCCCCCGACGCCTGGGTCCCCTGATGGGGGGAGGGTCCGTGCAGAGCAAAGCAGCGAAGCGAGCACAGCGAGCGGGGGAGGGGATGGGGTTATTTACAGGGGGGTGAGGGTCCCGTCGGGGTCACAGCAGTGTTTTGGGGTCCCCCCTGATGCACAGGGGGGAAGTGGTCCCGTTACCTTTCGGGGGGGGCGGGGCAGGCGGCGGCTCCGGGCGGCGGCGCGGGGGGGCCGGGGGGGCCGGCGGCGGCGGGGCCTGGACGAGGGGAGGGGGCGGCCGCTCCAGGGGGACCCCCAGCGACCCCCCCCCACCGGCAGCAGCCGCCTCTGCGCCAGGAGAGAGACTCAGAGCGGGTGGGGCACCCAAGGTGGGGGGGATATGGATGAGGGTGGGGGACACACAGATGCAGGAACAACCTCCCCCCAGGTGGACCCAGCTGGCCAAGGGACCCCCTCCCCCCCCCTCAAAAAAGGGACCCGGGGTGAGCCCCTCCAAAGCCAAGCAATGCAGACAGGACCCAGGCGTCCAGGCAAACCCCCCAAAGACGGGACCCCGGCGTCCAGGTGCCACCTGGGTGCCAACCAACCCCTCCCCCCATCCTAAACTCATCCATATTGGTCCAAACTGGGTCGCACCCAGTGCTGGGGTGGACGGGGGGAGCCCCAGCCTTGTGAGTGCCTCAGTTTCCCCAGCCAAAGGTGTCGGGTTGGTGAGGAAGGGGGCGGAAGGAATGGCTGGGGCTCGCTGGAGGTTAATGGGAGGAAGCACTGGGGGGCACCCACCATGGCACAGCGCAGGCACTGCCTCCAGCGGCACTTCTGGCGCTTGAGGTTCTGCCCCCCGAACTTGGGCTTGTCCTGGCAGAAGTCGCAGCGGCCGCAGTCGGCCGGGCGCCGACAGGCTGCACACACCCCRCAGCGCCGGCTGGCCCGGCTCCGCACCCCCCGCTGCCGGCAGAGAGCGGGGTCACCCCCAGGCCACCGACTGTCCCCAGGGCCCGCCTGGGGGGTGGGCTGTTAGTGTGGGAGCAGCTATTAGGAGCGTTACGGTAGCATGCGGTAGTATTAGGGCTATTATGACAGCCAGGCAGCAGCAGCAAGTTAGGCTAAAGCCAGATATGCAGGTAAGAGCAGCTATTAAGGAAATTAAAGTAGTTGAACCACAGTATTTGGGGCATTACAGTATCTGCATCCCCCTATTACAGTACCTTATATTCAGTCTCGAGATTTACTAGGAGCATTACGGTAACCAAACTGCTGTTAAGGGCGCTGTGATACTGAACCCCACTATTAGGGGCATTAGGGTACCCCAACATCACTATTATGGGCATTAGGGTACTCCCACCCCACAGTTGGGGTATCTGGAACCTCACCACCACCTCTTGGGGTGTCAAGGTAACTTGGCTCCAGCATTAGAGGTATTACTGTGGCCAATTTTTAAAACATTTGAATTTGAACCATTTGAAGCATTCAAATGCATAGAACCCCAACATTCAACCCTAGAACGAATCATAGGATCATTACGGTACCTGCACCCCATTATTCTGGGGCCTGAACTCCGGCATAAGGAGCTGGAAGTGCCATTAGGAGTGTTACGGCACCTGCTCCCCATCATCATTTATACCTCAATAATAACCCCTTTTACACGCCCTTATATTAAAGGCATTACGGCCTGCCCAGCCTCTAATAGCTGCCCTGGGAAGGGCGGGGCCAGGAAGCAAAGGGGTGGGGCTAAGGCACAGGGGGCGTGGCAATGATCTGTCACTCACCCCACCCCCACCACGGGGCCCGGGGGGCTTCGGGGGTCGCCCTGGCTTCTTCTTCTCCTTCCCTTTGGTCAGTGGCTTCTGGGATGGAGCAGGGGGTCAGTAGGGGACCCTGGGATGTCCAGGGGGTCCGAGGCGTGTCCAGGGGGTCTCACTCACCTTGTGCCTGATGCTGGAAGCATCGCTGGGCTCCCGCTCCACGGGGGGCTTCCATTTCTGGGAGGAGAGATTGGGGTGAGGGGGGACACCCAAAGATCCACCCCCACCCTGAACACTCAGGGGTCTGGGCTCTGCCACCCCCAGGGGTCCCGCACTCACCTCCGTCAGCAGCTGTGGGCTCTGGGTCTTCTTGGCTGCCCTCGCTTTCTGGGGGGACACAGGGTGGAGTCGGGGGGTCAGGAGGGGACATCAAGGATTGGGGACACCCCAGGGTGACATCGGGGTAGGCAGAGAGGAGGGGAAGGCCAGGAGGTTCCAGGGGGTCCTTGGGGCAGGTATTCAGGGAAGGGGAGAAGGGCAGGGATGTCAGGAGTAACCAGGGACAGTGTGGGTGACCCTGTGGGGGGACACTTGGGGACAATGTCCCACCTTGGGGCGCAGGCAGCGGCGCCTCAGGCAGCGCCACTGGCGCTTGAGGCCCGGCTGGAGACGCCGCAGGCAGATGCAGCAGCTGCCACAGTCCTCAGTGCTCAGGCAGCCGGCGCAGGAGCCACAGCCCAGGCTTTGCTGGGACACGGGACAGAACACGGGATAACATGTGAGAACATGTGATAACACAACATGGGTGAACACAAGAAAATACGGGATAACATGGATAAACACAGGAGAACGTAGGTGAATGCGGGTTAAGAGAACACATGTGAGTGTGCAGCCATAGACAAGGGAACAGGGGTCAGGTAGGGCAGGAGTCACACCCAGGCCCCGCAGTAAATATGGGATAATGTGAAATAACTGAAGAGAATGGCGTAACACAGATTATCATGGGATAACACACGTTATCATGGGATAACAATGGCTAACATTTGCTGACATACGATAACACAGAATAACGCAAACCAATACCAAAACCAGGCATTAATACAAGTGAACATTAATTAACATAGGTTAACGCAGCTCCACACATGTCCTCAGACAAAGGAGGGGACATGGGGATGACAGAGGGGACAAACAGCCTAGCACTGACACACGGGGGTGACTGTAACACTAGGAGGGTGAGGATTACAGTGACATGAGGGTGACAGTGACATTCAGGGATGGTGGTACCTTCTTGACGATGCGCAGGCAGCGGCGCAGGAGGCACTTGGGGGTCCGGGCAGGGCCGGAGGGGCCCCCGGGGCTGTTGCGGGAACAGGCGCTGCAGATCCCGCAGTCCTCGGGGATGCGACAGGCCTGGCACAAGCCACAACCCACCCGCTGTGGGGAGGGGGTGTCACGGATCTGGGGGGCACAGCAGGGCCCCAAACCCYCTGAGGGATCTGAGGGACACCCAGGCATTTGGGGGGGGCACAATATCCCCCCAAATTTCCCCAAGGGACAAAGAGTACCTTATAGAATCGCTGCTCCCGGTTGAAGTCTCGTCTCTGGGCTGCAAGAAGATCAAGGAGAGGGGTCAGGGTCACCCCAGCTTGCCTGGGACCCCCCACCAGGGTACCCTGACCCCCCTCCCAGACTCCTCCGGGCTTCCTGAGCCCTCCCCTTCCCCCCCACAAGGCCCCAAAACAAAAGAAAAAAGAAGCAAGGAAGGATCAAGGAGAACTAGAAAGGCTCAGAACAATAAATTTACAATATTGATGGGGTTCAAGCAGTTCCAAGAATGATGATGATGGTGGTGTGAGCAATTAGGTAATGAAGGACACGAAGAGCAGGAAAATGAAAAGCACAGGGGAAGGAAGGCTCTGAGAGGAGAGAGGAGGAGGGTGTTGAGGCTRAAGCTCACCACGGCAGTCAGGGCAGAGCCAGCGGCAGCGGCGCTGGGGGGGCAGCGACACCCCTGGGAAGARGCTCTGGCAGCTGGCGCAAAGCCTGTGGAGGAGGGGGCAGCATTTTGGAGGGGGGACCCACAACCCTGCCCTGAGCATCCAGCGCCCCTG
>NW_026624394.1:38642-40143 GCF_030028575.1 Malurus melanocephalus
CCGGCGGGGAGGATCCATTTGGGACTTTTCTTGGTCTGAAAAGCAGAAAATGGGGGTCACAAGGTGGAGAGAGAACCCCTTGGGACCTCCACAATTTTAAGACCCACATTATTGTTCCTCCCTAAATGAAGTACTCCTTGTTTCACTCCCCAGTTTAGCATCTCCTAAACACCTCCCCCATATTTTCACTCCCCTCTTTCCCCTCCCATCTGAAGCCCCCTCATTTCCCTCATTCCAAGGAGCCCCTTTTACCCCTCCTTTTTATTCCCTCCCCCCCAAATTCCTCTCAGTATGGAGTTCCTCAGAATCCTCCCACTCAACCCTTTAATTTCCCCACCATGTTGGAGTTCCCTCAAATTGAACTCCCCCTTCCCAGTTTAAGGACGACCCTCCCACCCCGCCAGGGTTTCCCTCCCCAGGATTTTTTGCAGTACCCTGATTTTTGTGCCCCCTCCCCACATTTTTAGGGACCCTTCCAGCTCCCAATCCCCGTACCCGGGTGGGGCCAGGTCTCTSCAGCCCTGATTTGAAGTCGAAGTTGCTCAGGTCATGCCCGGGGCCCAGGAACCGCCGTAGCTCAATCTTACTGCGGAACTTCTGCCCTGTGGGGCTGCCAGGAATCTCGGGTCAGAGGGGGCCTAAATCAGGGAGGGGAGCCAAAAACCCGAAGAGGGGATGGCTGACCCTGAGGGAGCCCCCGAATACCAAGGGAAAACAGTGGGAGGAATGGGAAGGGATGGCCCTAAAATCAGGGGAAACCTTATACAGCTCAGGGCACCCCAAAGCTCCCCCTGTGATCTCAAAAAGGCCCCACCGAGCCCCAAAATGGCCTGGGCTGGGGCTGGAAAAATTGGAGGGGAGTGGAGATATTTGGAAGTGCAATGCTGCGGGGAAGGGACTGGGATTGGGGAACAGTGAAGTGGCCCCAGAAGGCTCCTGGAGAGGGTGATGGTAGAGGGGCCCTGAAATTCCCCCTTGAGACACCACCGGGGGGTGGGGGGGCTTAGGAGGAAGCCCCCAAACTGGCAGGGAATGGGGTCTAGGACGGGATAAGGGGAAGGACAGAACTCGCCCCACCCGCAGTCCATGGTCCCCTTTGGGGGCGGGGGGCGGGAGGGGGTGTTGGGAGAAGGGGAGGGCAGCAGGGGGAAATTGAGGCTGGGAGAGGGGCACCTCCTGTAGTAGGTGTCGCTGCGRCCGCTGGTGGCCCCGGATTTCCGAAAAGCTTCGCGGCGCTGCCACCCCGGGCCCAACGCCGGGCACTCGGTCCAGCCCTCCGCCATCCTGCGGGGCGACTGAAAATCCGGGATGGGGAGGGGTCAGCAACAGCCCCGAACCCCAAAATATCCCCACCCCCCTTCCACGGAGCCCGGGCCGCGCCCCCAAACACAGCCAGACCACGCCCCCTCCCCACGTGACCCCATCGCCCCCTCCCCCACACCGAGGCCCCCTCCCCCACACAAACACAGCGCCAAATCCGCCCCTCCCCCGCACAAACACA
>NW_026624394.1:40564-43051 GCF_030028575.1 Malurus melanocephalus
CGAGCGGCCCCTCCCCCTCACTAACGGCTCCCAAACTGCCTCTCCCCCTCACAAACTGCCCTCAAACAAACCCTTACCCTCACAAACAACGCCTAAACTCACCCTTCCCCTCACGACCAACACTCAAACTCACCCTCCCCCTCATAACTCCCTTCCTCGCGCCCCTTCCCCCACACAAACACTCCCAAAGCGCTCCCCCCGCCACCCCTCACGGCCCCCATTTCCCCACCGGCCGCGTCTCCCCGCTTGGATCTCTCACGTTCTCCCTCCGCCCCTAACCCCGCTCCCGTCCCACATCCCCCCGGCCCCTCACCGTTCCCATCCGCCTCCGCCTGTGGCGCAGCTCTTCCTCTTCCTCCTCCTCTTCCCCCTCCTCTTCCTCCTCCGGCTGCGCCGCGCGGCCGCGGGGGGCGGAGGGGGCGGGGTCGATCGTCGGAAACGGAAACGTTTGAAGGGAGGGGCGGGGTTTTGTGATCATGTGACACGGCATCGACCAATAGAAACGGGTACAGCGGGGGAGGGGCGGGGCAATACGCGGCTCGCGGAGCGGCGGGCACGTGACTCACGGGGTACACGTGACGCGAAGAGGGTGGGCTATGCTAATGAAGGCACRCGTGGGCGTGGYTATGCTAATGAGCCCAGACAATTCYCCTCGGCCCCATCGGGACCTTCCCCACCCCAGGAACCCCCAGAACCCCCAGGGATCCCCCCCCAAAAACCACCAGGGATCCGTCCCAGCTCTCCAAATGCTGCTCCTATTCCCCCCCCACCCTCTAAGGACCTCCCAGATCTTCTCAGGGCCCCCCCACCCTACAGGACATCCAGGAAAGGGATCCCCACGGCCTCTTCGGGATCTGGGATGGTGCTGAAACCTGGGAACTCCCAAAGTTCCCTGAAAAAGGACTTCCAGAGACCCCACAGGGGCCCGTATATCCCACGAATCCCACAGACCATTGGGACGACCCCACAAATCCGTCAGATGCCCCCAGACGCCTTTTTCACACCCGATTTATTTAGTGAGGGGCAAGTTCCCAGGCATTGGGTAAGGGGGAACCATGTGGGGAGGGGATGTGGGGGGTCCCAGGGGGCTGTGGGGGTCCCAGGGTGGGGGGTCAGCGGTCGGAACGCAGGTCCGTGGTCAGGGGGTCGTGTTGGATGGTCTGGTGCAGCATCAGCGCCAGGAGCCCGGCACGGTTCGTCATGGCCGCCCGCACGTTCCGCTCCTGCTCGAACAGCTCATCCAGCTTGTACCACTGCGGGACATGGGGACAGTGTGGGGACAGTGTGGGGACACAGGGACATGCAGACACAGGACACTGATGAGGGGTCACCCATGGAAGCATCAGTGGGGACACAGGGACGTTGCAAAGGACATCAGTGGGGACATGGGGACACCCCTGGGGACACAAGGACGGTCTTGAAGCCATCACTGGGGAAACGGGAACACCACAGGGGACATTATCAGGGACATGAAACACCCTCAGAGACAGGAAACAACCATGGAAGCATGGCTGAGGAAATGGGGCCACCACCGAGGACATTTCCTGGGACACAGGGACACCTTTAGAGCCACCACCATTGACATTGGGAACCCTCTGGGGACACAGAGACACCCAGGGGACACGGGGCCACCACCAAGGACACTTCTTGTGACACAGGGCCACCTTTAGAGCCACCACCACTGACACTGGAAACCCCTTGGGGACACAGAGACACCCTCGGTGCCACCACAGCGACACAGGAACGCTTTTAGGGACGCTCCTGGCGACACCGATGGGGACCCCGTGGGGGACTTGGGGACACTTTGGGGATGCCACCACCCCCCGGGGCGGTGGCACCCACCACACGGACGCGCTCCAGGTCCACCTCGGCGCGGCGCAGCTTCTCCCAGCAGTAGTGACGGTGGCACTTGCGCTTGGGGACGCGGCAGAAGTCACCCGTCAGCTCGAAGACRTCGCGCACCAGCGGGCAGCCACACACCTCATCCGCGGGCACCTGGGGGGTGGCACGGGGTCAGTGCCGGGCTGGGGATGGCCGGAACCTCGGCCTGACCCTGCCTTGTGTCCAGCTTTGGAGCCTGAGAGAGCTTGGGGCATGGATCCCCTAAATCCCAGCCCAAAAACCCTAAATTCCACCCCAAACGTGCTGAATTCCACCCCAAAAAACCCTAAATTCCATCCCCAAAAACCCCAAAACCCAATTCTCTGCCCACTTTGGGGTCCTGCAAGTGCATGGGGCATAGCACCCCTGAATCCCACCCTAAAACCCCTGAATTCCACCCCCAAAATTCTAAATCCCACCTTAAAACCCCTAAATCCCACCCCAAACCCCCTAAATCCCACCCCAAAACTCCTAAATCCCATCCTAAAACCCCACTCTGTGCCCACCTTGGGGTCCCGTGAGTGCTCGGGGCACAGCACCTGCAGCCTCTTGCAGTAGGTTTTGCTCTGGGGGTTGTAAACGTCGCAGAACAGCCGGGTGGCCCTG
>NW_026624394.1:44621-52260 GCF_030028575.1 Malurus melanocephalus
ACCCCCTGGCTCCCCCCAGCCCCCAAAATCCCCCAGATCCCGTGGACACCTTGGCATAGCAGCGCTCCATGTGCCGCAGGGCCACCTTAGGGTTGATGGGGTGGCCGCAGGACACGCAGAAGATCTGCAGGTCCGTGTCCTCGCTGTCCCCTTCCGTGCTCTGGGGGGACACAGGGGTCAGGAAGTGAAAATGGAAATGGGGGTGGGACCCACAGGCTGGGGACACCCAGGGTTGAGGGGCTCAAGGGGCACCTGGGTGGTCCAGAGAGGGGTCAAAGGGCTTGGGGGGGAACCAAATGGGGGTTCAGGAGGGACCCAGGGATGGGGGAGGGTCCAGGGGTTTGGGGGGACCCAGGGATCAGGGCAGTCCCAAAATTAAGGGGGGATTTGATAGGTTTGGGGACGCCCCAAGTGTCCATGAAGGATCGGGACGGATCTCGTGAATGACCCAAAATGGGGAGAATTAAAGGATTCGGGGACGCCCCAAGTATTCACAAGGGATCAGGAAATCTCAAGGACCCAAAGTAAAGGGAGAATTAAAGGGTTTGGAGGTCCCCAGGCCCCCAGGAAGTGTGTGGGGGATCTCAAGGACCCAAAATGAGGGGAATTAAAGGATTTGGGGACACCTGGGTGTCCAAAAGGGATCAGGGAGATCTCAAGATGATCCCAGAATGTGGAGAATTAAAGGGTTTGGGGACATCCAGGTATCCACAAGGAATGAGAGACCTCAAGGACCCCAAATCAGGAGAATTAAAGGGTTTGGGGTCCCCAGGTGTCCAAAAGGGACCAGGGGGTCTCAAGGACCCAAAATGAGGAGAATGAAAGGATTTGGGAGTCCCCAGCTGTCCGTGAAGAATCAGGGGGATCTCCAGGACCCAAAATGAGGAGAATTAAAAGATTTGGGGGTCCCCAAGCCTCGGGGAGCTGTCAGAGGGGTCCAGGGGGTGCCCACCTCCTCATCCTCGCGGGGTGGGTGCCCCTTGGCGCGGGCRATGAGCCCCTCGAGCTCGTGGAAGCGCCGCTCCATCTCCTGCAGCCGCAGCCGCGCCTGGTGCTGCTCGCGCCGGATGCGCTCCAGCAGCCGCTTGCCGTGCTCCTCGGCCACGCACGGGCTCTGCTGCCACTGCTGGATCCGCTGCGGCAGGATCTCGTAGATCCGGCTGGGATCGGGGAAAAGAAAGGGTTAACGGGGATTCTAGGATCTCTGGGACCCACTGCTGGATCCGCTGCGGCAGGATCTCGTAGATCCGGCTGGGATCGGGGAAAAGAAAGGGTTAATGGGGATTCTAGGATCTCTGGGACCCACTGCTGGATCCGCTGCGGCAGGATCTCGTAGATCCGGCTGGGGATTGGAGGGGAGAGAGGGTTAATGGGGATTCTAGGATCTCTGGGATCCACTGCTGGATCCGCTGCGGCAGGATCTCATAGATCCGGCTGGGACTGGGGAAAAGACAGGGTTAACGGGGATTCTAGGATCTGCTGTGGCAGGATCTCATAGATCCGTCTGGGATCAGGGAAACCCCTGGGTTAACAGGGGTTCCAGGATCTCTGGGATCCACTGCTGGATCTACTGCAGCAGGATCTCGTAGATCCGGCTGGGATTGGGGGAAAGAGAGGGTTAACGGGGATTCTACAATCTGCTGTGGCAGGATCTCGTAGATCCAGCTGGGATCAGGGAAGAGAGAGGGTTAACGGGGATTCCACGATCTCTGGGATCCACTGCTGGATCCGCTGCGGCAGGATCTCATAGATCCGGCAGGGATCAGGGAAAAGAGAGGGTTAATGGGGATTCCAGGATCTCTGGGACCCACTGCAGCAGGATTTTGTAGGTCCAGCTGGGGATCCAAGGGGAAAGGGTTAATGGGGACCCTGAGATTCCCTTGGGATCCGCTGCGGCAGGATCTCATTGATCCAGCTGGGGATTGGAGGGGAGAGGGTTAATGGGGATTCTAGGATCTCTGGGATCCATTGCTGGATCCGCTGCAGCAGGACCTTGTAGATCTTGCTGGGGATTGGGGAAAAGAGATGGTTAATGGGGACCCTGGGATCTTCTGCAGCAGGATCTTGAAGATCTGGCTGGGGATTGGAGGGGAGAGGGTTAATGGGGATTCTAGGGTCTCTGGGATCCACTGCTGGATCTACTGCAGCAGGAATCTCATAGATCTGGCTGGGGATTGGAGGGGAGAGGATTAATGGGGATTCTAGGATCTCTGGGATCCTCTGCTGGATCTGCTGGGGCAGGATCTTGTAGATCCAGCTAGGATGGGGGGAAAGACAGGGTTAATGATCCCAGGGATCCCTGGGATCCACTGCTGGATCCACTGGGGCAGGATCTCGTAGATCTGGCTGGGACTGGGCAGGACACAGGGTGCCCTGGGATCCACCATGACAGGATCTTGTACATCCAGCTGAGAATCGGGGCAGAAGGTTAATGGCGACCCCGTCATACTGGTGTGTACCATTCTCTACTGGTCTATACTGGTTTGTGTCAGTCTATGGAAATCATTATTCATCTGTACTGGTTTATACTGGCTCATACCAGTCTGTACTGTTGTTTATACGGGTTTATACTGATTTTTATTGTTCTATACTGGTTCAAGTCAGTCTATGGAAATCACTGCAAACCCCTACTGGATTATATTAATGTATACCAGTCTATACTATTCTGTACTGGTTTATACTGGTTTGTGTCAGGCTATGAAAATCCTTACTAATCTGTACTGGTCTACACTCATCTATACTGTTCTATGCTAACTTATACCTGCCTATACAATTCTGTACTGGTTTATACTGGTCTATATCAGTTGATACTGATCTGTACCATTCTATACTGGTTCATACCAGTTTATACCAGTTTACACTGATCTGTACCATTCTATACTGGTTCATACTGGTTTATATCAGTTTACACTGATCTGTACCATTCTATGCTGGTTTATACTAGTTCATAACAGTCTATACTGATTTATACTATTCTATACTGGTTCATACTGGTTTATACTGGTCCGTACTCACTTGGCAGCCAGCTTGATGCCRCAGGCCTCGCTGCAGTACTTGGAGGGTGGGCGTGCAGGCCGGGTGCAGCCAGGGCCCAGGCACTGGCCCAGCCCCGCGGGATCCCGCGCATCCGAGCGCTCGGGGTGGCCCCGGCGCTCCCGGTGCCGTGCCCGTTGCCGGTGCCGCTTGTAGCGCTCCTCCTTCTGCACCAGTTAGAACCAGTTAGCACCAGTTAGCACCGGTAACCTCCCAGTAACCACCACCACAGCCCAGTAACCACCCAGTGCCCTCCTAGCAGCTCCCAGTGCCATGCCCACTGCCGGTGCCGCTTGTAGCGCACCTCCTTCTGCACCAGTTAGAACCAGTTCGCACCAGTTAGAACCAGTTAGCCCCAGTTAGAACCAGTAACCTTCCAATAACCACCCAGTAACCACCACCACAGCCCAGTAACCACCCAGAGCCCTCCAGTTGCTCCCAGTGCCACATGCGCTGCCAGAGACAATTGTACCAGCTCCACCTTTTACACCAGCGACCTCCAGCTAGTGCCAGCAAGCACCAGTAAGCACCAATAACCACCCAGTCACCACCATCATGGCCCATCAACCACCCAGAGCCGTACCAGTGCCAACTGTACCACACCACCTTTTGCACCAGTGACTCCAGTCACCACAAGTCACCACCGGTCACCACCCAGAACCCTCCCAGTACCTCCCAGCAGCTCACAGTGTCGCTTGTATCACTTCTCCCTCATCACCAGCCACCACCAGCCACCACCAGTAACCACCCAGAACCCTCCCAGCAACCCCTGGAGCCTCCCAGTAATCCCCAGTAGCTCCCAGTGCTCCCCACCTTCTTGTCTGACTTCTTCTCGCGGCGCTTGACGTGCTTGACCTTGACGGCGCGCTTGCGCAGGACGGGGTCCAGGAACGGCGCGTCCTCGGCGTCRCTGAGCCACGGCTGGCAGGATGGGGACACGTTGGGGACACGCCCTGACGCACCTCAGAGTGTGCCCCACAGGCGGGGGACATTTGGGGACACGTGTCTGTCCTGACATGGCCCAAATGGGGACATTTGTTAACACATCCCTCTGACACAGCCCACACAGGGACATTTGGGGACACATCACCCGGGCATGGCCCACATGGGGACATTTGGGGACATGTCTGACACTCCTCAGAGTCTGGCCCATATGGGGACATTTGAGGACATCATCCCCCTGACATGCCTCAGAGCATGGCTGGTGTGGGGACATGCCCTGACATGCTAGGACACGCCTGGGAGCAGCACGGAGACACGCCCTGACATGCCAGGACATGCCTCGGAGCACGACGGAGACATGCAGAGACAATTTTGGGGTCCCAGGGCAGTCCAGAATGCCGGGGGAGCAGTTTAGGGTGCCTGGAGGTATTTGGGGTGCCTGGAGGTATTTGGCGTTCCCAGTGGGGTGCTTGGGGTGCCGGGGGGGCAGTTTTGGGGTCCCAGGGAAGCGGTTTTGGGTGTCTGAGTTTATTTTGTGTCTCAGGAGAGCAGTTTGGGGTGCCTGGATGTATTTGGGGTGCCGGGGGGGTGGTTTTGGGGTCCCAGAGTGTATTTGGGATGCCAGGTGGTGGTTTTGGGGTCCCGGGGGACAGTTTTACAGTGCCAGTGGGGTATTTCGGGTGCCTGGGGGCATTTTGGGGTGCCGAGAAAGTGTTTTTGGGTGCCTGGGTGTATTTGGGGTCCCAGGGGGCGGTTTTAGGGTCCCAGGGTGTTTCTGGGGTCCCGGGTGACAGTTTTGGGGTCCCGGGGTGTTTCTGGGGTCCCGGGGGGCGGTTTTGGGGGGCTCACCAGGCCGTGCTCGTCGAAGGCGCCGGCGCAGAGCTCCTGGTAGAGCCGGGGGTCGAGGGGCAGCTCCTCATCCGAGAGGCTCTCGGGGGGCCCCGGCCCCAGCTGCGCCTTCAGCAGCTCCAGGTCCCCCTCGCGCCCCCGCGCCAGCTGGGGGGGGGTCAGCACCGCCAGGGACCCCCTGGGACCTCCCCATGGAACCCCTGGGACCCCCCCACGGCACCTCGGGACCCCCCCAGGCTCCCCCTTGTGCTCCCAGGCCAGCTGTGGGGAGGGGTCAGCACCTCCAGGGAGCCCCCCATGGCACCCCCAGGACACCCTCATTTAGCTGGGGGAGGGGTCAGCACCGCCAGGGACCCCCCAGGACCCCCCGATGGCACCCCTGTGACCACCCCATGGCACCCTTGTCAGATGGGGGGGATGAGGGGGCAGCACTGCCAAGGACCCCCTGGCACCCTCAGGACCTTCCCAGGACCCCTTCATGGCACCCACGGGACCCCCCTGCACCAATTGGGGAGGGGGCAGCACCCACCAGGGCACCCCCACCCCAGGGACCTCCCCTCATGCACCCATGAGATCCCCCTGCTCCTCGCCCCAGGATTTTGGGGTGCCCTGACCAAGCCTGACCCTTCCCCCATCCCATTCTCAAGGGGATAAGGGGAGTCTAAGGGTCCCCCCTCCCCCACCCTCCCCTCCCCCCACCAGGGCCCAGTAACTCACCGAGGTGGGGAAGTACTTGTAGGACTCCTGTGGGGACACAGTAGGGACACGTCAGGGATGTGGCAAGGGTGACACACAGACACGAGACACAGAGACGTGGCAGGATGGTGACACAGGGACATGGAGATAAGGGGACATGGAACAGAGAGATACAGGAACAGGGCATGCTTGAGGACACGGAATAAAGTGACAAAAGGATACAGGACAAAGACATACAGGGACGTGGGATGCTTGGGGACACACCAGAGGCACAGGACAGGGTGACACAAGAAAAGCAGACAGGGAGATACGGGGACATGGTACACCTGGGGATGCATGAGCGATGCAAAACACACTGAAAATGTGTCAGGGACAAAGGACAGGGTGACACAGGGACATGGGACAGGGTGACAGAGGGACACAGAACAGGGTGACAAAGGGACACAAGAACATGGTAAAATTGTGACAAGAGATGTCACAGACACAGGACAGGGTTACAAAGGGAAAAAGGACACGGGACAGGATGACAAAGGGACAAGGAATAGTGACAGAGTGACATGACAAGGGGAGCAATGACAGCCACGCTGGGGACACGCTGAGGCCACCCCAACCCTGTTAAACTGACCAACTGAGCACACGGTGAGGCCACGCTGAGCACACACTCAGGACATGCCAAGGACACACCAAATCCCATGCCAACACCACGCCAGACCACGCCAGGCCACACTGACCCCTTCAAGCATGTCATGGCCACACCAACCACACCCTAAAACCACGCCAACACCACGCCAGAACCACGCTGAGCCCAGAGCTCACCACACACACACTAAGGACACGCTAAAGACACGCCAAGGACATGCTGAGTCCCCACTCACCCGTGCCCGCAGCTGGCACTGCCGCAGCCGACACTTCTGGCGGATCTTGTTGGGGCCCCCGAATTTCTTCATGTCCCGGCAGAAATCACACTGCCCGCAGTCCTCGGGGCGCCGGCACGCCTCACACTCACCACACATGCGGGCTGAGCGCTTGATCTGGGGGGAAATGGGATCAGACACCCCAAAACCTGCCCAGGGACACCCCAAAACCCACCCATGGATACCCCAAAATCCGCCCAGGGACATCCCAAAACCTGCCTCGCATTCGCCGCACATGCGAGCTGAACGCTTGATCTGGGGGGAAATGGGATCAGACACCCCAAAACCCACCCAGGGACACCCTAAAACCCACCCATGGATACCCCAAAACCCACTCAGGGGCACTCCAAAACACACATGCGAATACATCCCAAAACCTGCCCATAAATACCCCAAAAATCACCCATGGATACCCCAAAAATCACCCATGGATACCCCAAAACCCACTCAGGGACACTCCAAAAAACATGCAAATACACCCCAAAACCTGCCTATAAATACCCCAAAACCCACCCCCAGCTTGCACTCCCTATACATGCGAGCCAAGCGCTTGATCTGGAGGAGAAATGGAGTCAGGCATCCCAAAACCCGCCCAGGGACACCCCAAAACCCACCCTGGGAAACCCCAAATACCCCCCAAACCACCACCCATAACGACCCAGCGCTCTGGTGTCCCCCCAGTCCCCGTTCTAAAGGACTCAGGAGCTCCAGGACCTCCCAAATTCCTTCCAGACCTTGGGTCCCACCCCAGTTATGGGGTCCCACATGGGGAACCGATCACAAAACCATCCCCAGGACGCCCCAGAGCCCACCTTGGCAGCCCGGCCCTGCTCCAGCTCCTGTCCCTTGGCCCCCTCGTGCTCCTTCTCCCGCCACTTCTTGTGCCGGTACCGGATCTCCAGGGACGGGTCCTTCTCTGAGGAGGGGATCAAAAAAGGGGTCAGGGGGACCGTGACCCCCCAACCCGGCTCCCACCCCCAGTCCCACCCCTGCTGCTGACCCCTTCACTAAAGGACCCCCACCTCCCCCTCCCAAACTCAGCCCAGACCCCTCCCAAAACCAGGATTTTGGGATCCAGGACCCCAAAAAAGGACACCGACAGCTGCCCATCCCCTCAGACCAGACTGAGATTTCTGTGATTTTCCAGAAACCACCTAGACCCCCCAAAGTGACCCTGGATCCCCTCAAAGCAGCTCCCCAGCTCC
>NW_026624394.1:55515-60932 GCF_030028575.1 Malurus melanocephalus
GCTGCAGCTGCTGCAGCTCCTCTGCCAACCTGGGGGTGTGGCCAGAAAAGGGGGTGGGGCCAATGGTAGGCGGGGCCCAAATGGCCCAGGTGCCACACCTGTCCCCAAGGGTCACACCATGTCCTGGAAGGGTCACACACCTGTCACGACGCTGCAGGTTCAGCTGTTGCCGGCCCAGCTCTGCCTCCAGCTGCTGCTGTGCCCCCTCCTGCTCCTGCTCCACCAATCGCCTGCAAGAATGAGGGTTAAGGGGTGGGGCCTGTGCCTGGGGGGTGGGGTCAGATTGGAGGGGTGGGGCCAAAGCTGGGCACTCACATGACCATGGGGGCTCCTGGTCCCAGCTGCTCCTCGGTCTCCATGAGACGATGCTCTGGGAAAGGGGGGGACACCGGTCAGCCCAAGGGGACACATCKGGGTCTGGGGGGGCTGAGGTGTCCAGGGGGTCACTCAGGGGCTTGYGGGGGAGGGACTCAGGTCAAGTGTCCTGAGGGTCAGTCAAGTGTTCTGTGGGGGGAGCACAAGAGGTCACTCGGGTGTTGGAGGCAGTCACTGAAGTGCCCAGAGGTGTTACGGGGATCATTCAGGTGTCAGGAGGGACACTCAGGTTCTCTGAGGGGTCTTTGGGGGGTCACTCAGGGGTCAGGGGCTCACCCCAGCTCAGCCACTTCTCCCGCATCTTTTCCAGTTCCATCAGTTCAGCCTTCAGGTGGGCTGGAGCCTGTGGAGGGACACAGGTGGGAGGGGGACACAGGGTGGGGTGTGTGTGTGATCCCCAGGTGTGTGTGGAACCCCCAGGTGTGTGTGGAACCCCAGCCCAGGGCTCACGTGCACGTCATGCAGGCGCTTGTGCTCCTCTATGATGGTGTCGAGCTGGTGCCAGAATTCCCACCTGGGGGTGAGGGGACACAGGGATGACATGGTGGTTACGTGACCTCTGTGGGTCACCTGGTGCCACTCCACCTGTGTCCCCCAGCCCTACCTGTGTCCCCGGCGCAGGTGTCGGAGCTGCCTCAGCTGCTCCCCTGCCCCTGCCAGGTCCTGCTGCCACTCCAGGCAGAGCCCCCAGCGCCTGCAAGGGTCAGAGATCACCAGGTGTGTTTTTCGGGGGGGGGTCAGAGGCCATGTGGGCACAGGTGAGGTTGGGGAGGGTCACAGGTGCCMCCCACTCACCTCTGACCTCTGGCTTCCACCTCCTTCCCCTGCAGCCGYGCTCTCCGCAGTGACTCTGAGGCGGTTTAGGAGGATCAGGGGGACCAAGGGAGTCAGGGAAGAGTTTTGGGGTTCACAGGACAGGTCAGAGGAATCACACAGGTCAGAATGGCCACAGGGGTCAGGGGGGGTCCCTCTGTGGGGGGGACCCGCAGCAGGAGTCACCCCCTCAGGGAGAGTCAAAGGGACCAAAAGGGTCAGGGAATTGTAGGGGTCAGGAAGGATCTGGGGGAGGTCATGAAAATCAGTTTCAGAGGGCATCATGGCAGGTCCCAAAGACCTCCAGGGCCCCCTGGGCTTACCCTGCATCTGCTGCCAGAGCCCCTCCAGTGCCTCCTCGCGCTGCTCCACTGTGGGGATGGGGGAATCAGCTGGAACCGGAGCACTCTGTGTCCCCACAAACCCCTCAAGGTCCCTCCACACCACCCCGCAGACCCCTCTGTGTGTCCCCAGCCACTTCAGTGTCTCCCCCAGACCCCTCAGTGTCCCCTTGGGTGACTCACGCTGCTCCAGGTTCTGGCGCAAGCCCTCACCGCGGTCTTGGGCCTCCACCAGCTCCTGCGCCATGGCCCGACGGACTGTGGGACATGGTGGGTCATGGAGGGAGCATAGGAGGACACRGGGGACATGTGGGGGACACTGGGATCCTCACACTCACCTTTCTTCATGCTCTGGATCTGCCTCAGCAGCACCTCCAGCTGTGGGGTCCCCTTAGGGGGACCCAAGGGGGGAACGGGGCAGGACACGGGGACAATGTGTCCTTTAGGGAGCCCTGGGAACACCTTGTCCCTGGGGCGGGGGGACACAGGGGCACACGGTGGTCTTGGGGGATCTCGGCTGCAGAGCCCCTCACTGCGTGGGTCCACGTCCATTGCTGCAGCCTGGAGGGACACGGTGGGGACACAAGGGTACATGGGAGGGACACGGTGGGGACACAAAGGTACATGGGAGGGACACGGTGGGGACACAGGGGTACATGGGAGGGATATGGTGGGGACACAGGGGTACGTGGGAGGGAACATGGAGCACAGTGACGGTGGGTGCTGGCTCGTCCCCTCCTGTCCCCTTGTCACCCTCTTCGTTCCCCTTTTCCCACCCTCAGCCCCACATTTTCTGTCACGTTTCACCATTTTCTACCTCTCCTCCCTCCTTCTCTTGTCTCTCTTCTCCCTGGTTCCCCCCATTTGTCACCTCCTTCCTCCAGTTCCTTTCCTGCTGTTTCTGTCCCTCAATTCCCTCTCCAGTTTTTTCCCCTCTTGATCCATTTTCTGTCACCCACCCCCTCTTTCTAGTTCCCTTTTCACTCTTCTCTCCAGTGTCCTTCCCCTTTGTCTCTTTTCACCCCCCATTTCCTCACATTCTGCAGCTTTGTCAGCTCCTTCCCTTTCCCCCCTCACATTTTCCACCCTTTTCCTCTCATGTTTTCCCATCTTTTTCCCCTCAAGTTTTCTCACCTTTTCCCCTCACATTTTCCTACCCTTTTCCCCTCACGTTTTCCCGCCCTTTCCCCCCTCACATTTCCCGCCCTTTCCCCTCATGTTTTCCCACCCTTTCCCCCCTCATTTTCCCACCCTCCCCTCTCATGTTTTCCTGCATTTTCCCTTCATATTTTCCCAGGTCTTCATCTCACATTTTTCCCTTTTCCCCCTCATATTTCCCCACCCTTTCCCCCTCATGTTTTCCCCTTTTCCCCTCACGTCTTCCTATTTTCTGTCCACTCTTTGCCCTTGTTCTGGCCCCTTTTCCAGCTGTTTCTGTCCCTTCCTGACATAATTTTGTCTCCTTTTCAACCCCAGTCTGTCACTTCTTCCAGCTTTTTCTCTTCCCTCTTTCCTGTCTATTTTTGCTCTCCATTTGTCACCTCTTCCTTTCCTGTCACATTTCCCTATTTTCTCACATTTTCCCATTGTTTTCTGTCCCCTCATCCCTCTCTTTTCTGTCCCATTTTCCCTCTTTTCTGTCACCCACCTTTTCTGTCAGGTTTTCTCCCCATTTTCTGTCCCACATTCCTCTCATTTTCAGTTCCTTTTCCCCCCTTTCTCTGTCCCATCTCCCCCATTCTCTTCTCCTCCCTCCCTCCATGCTCTCCCCCCTCAGGATGTGTTCCCATCTCCCCGTCCCCTCACCCCTCACGCCATGTCCCCTCACCCCCAGTCCCCCCAGACTCAGGACTCTCCCCGGGGTCTCAGCATTTATTGTCAGCCCTCAGGCTCGGGCCCCTCGGGGCGCGCGGGTGCGGCACAGAACGGCGCCGGGTAGCGGATGAACAGCCAGTCCTCCTCCTTCTTGAGCCAGCGCAGCAGCTTGGTCAGCACCGCGATGGCGCCCGCCTTCGTCACCAGCGGGCTGAAGCAGCTGTACAGCTCGAACTTGCTGGTCACCTGCGGGAACCCAAGCCTGTTAGCTCTGGGACCTACTGACTGCACCACTGGTGAGCATCCCATTAACTCTGGGACCTACTGATGGCACTGAGTATCCCGTTAATTGTGGAACCTACTGGTGACACTGCNCCTGTCACATTTCCCTATTTTCTCACATTTTCCCATTGTTTTCTGTCCCCTCATCCCTCTCTTTTCTGTCCCATTTTCCCTCTTTTCTGTCACCCACCTTTTCTGTCAGGTTTTCTCCCCATTTTCTGTCCCACATTCCTCTCATTTTCAGTTCCTTTTCCCCCCTTTCTCTGTCCCATCTCCCCCATTCTCTTCTCCTCCCTCCCTCCATGCTCTCCCCCCTCAGGATGTGTTCCCATCTCCCCGTCCCCTCACCCCTCACGCCATGTCCCCTCACCCCCAGTCCCCCCAGACTCAGGACTCTCCCCGGGGTCTCAGCATTTATTGTCAGCCCTCAGGCTCGGGCCCCTCGGGGCGCGCGGGTGCGGCACAGAACGGCGCCGGGTAGCGGATGAACAGCCAGTCCTCCTCCTTCTTGAGCCAGCGCAGCAGCTTGGTCAGCACCGCGATGGCGCCCGCCTTCGTCACCAGCGGGCTGAAGCAGCTGTACAGCTCGAACTTGCTGGTCACCTGCGGGAACCCAAGCCTGTTAGCTCTGGGACCTACTGACTGCACCACTGGTGAGCATCCCATTAACTCTGGGACCTACTGATGGCACTGAGTATCCCGTTAATTGTGGAACCTACTGGTGACACTGCCAGTGAACATCCCATTAACTCTGGGACCTATTGATGGCACTAACACTGAGTATCCCCTTAACTGTGGGACCTACTGACTGTACTGCCAGTGAGAATCCCATTAACTCTGGGACCTATTGATGGCACTGCCAGTGAGAATCCCATTAACTCTGGGCCTACTGACTGTACTGCCAATGAGAATCCCATTAACTGTGGGCCTATTGACCGCACTGCCAGTGAGAATCCCATTAACTGTGGGATCTACTGGTGATGCTGCCAGTGAGAATCCCATTAATTGTGGGATCTACTGACAACACCACCAGCCATTAACTCTGGAATCTACTCGTGGCAGCACTCCCTGTTAACCCTGGAACCTACTGCCAGAGCCGTTTCCTCTTAACTCCGGACCCTGCTGATGGCTCCTCTCCCCCAGCTCACCCAGGCCAGGAGCGTTTCCTTCTCAGCCACATGGTAGAGCAGGCGCAGGGGCCGGTGCGGGCTGTGCACACGGCTGTGCAGGTAGTGGTACAGGTCGAAGAGCCGGTGCTGCTCCTCCTCGCTGGTGTAGGGCTCCTCCAGCTCGGGGCTGCAGCCAGGGAGGGATGGGGGACGYGGGTGTCAGGTGAGCACWGAGSCCAYCCCACCCTCCCCATTCCRGCGTGTCCCCCCATCCCCGCACCTGGTGAACTGCGGCAGCTGCTGCATCTCCTCCGGCCCCTCCAAAGGCTTGTAGAGGAAGTGCCGGAGCTCGGGGGCACCGGGCCGGGAGGGGCCRTAGCCCGCTCCCCCGCGCACGGCCGCCCCCAGCTCGGCCAGCCAGCCCTGCGCCCGCAGCGTGTCCTCCAGCTGCCGCCGGCACGCGGCCGCCGCGTAGAAGCCTTCGCGCTCCGTGGACAGCAGGATCAGCGTCACACCCTCCTCATCCTCCTCGCCCAGCCGCGCCGCGTAGGCGTAGAAGTAGCCGTCGGGGTTGAAGCGGGGCAGGCACACCGGGGTCCACACCTCGCCCGCGCCCGCCCCCGCCCCGCCGCCCAGCAGGTTGAGCAGCAGGTGGAGGTCGCTGGCGCACAGCCGCCCGCCC
>NW_026624394.1:61537-63008 GCF_030028575.1 Malurus melanocephalus
GGCAGGGGCAGGCAGCGGGCGGCCCCCAGCAGCAGCCGCCCGTCCGCCGCCGCCCCGCAGAGCAGCCGGTCCAGCACGGCCTCGGCACCCGCCAGCAGCCGGCGCAGGTCGAAGCCGCGGCGCCGCGCGAAGACGCGGGCGATGCCCCCGCGGGTCAGCAGCGACAGGATCTGCTCGTGCACGAACGCCAGCTCCCGCCGCAGCTGCGCCGCCGACTGCCGCGTGCGGGACACCGACACCAGCAGCAGCGGGCCCCGCTGCTCGAACACCAGCGTGCGGTCCTCTGCGGGGGAGACAGGGGGTCACATAGGGAGGGCAGGAGGGGGTTGGGGGGATTGGGTTGTTTTGGGAGGAGACAGATGTGCCTTCATGAGTGTCGTTTTGAGGATGTGGTTGGGTTTGGGGAATGGCTGTACCGAGGCAGGTTGTTTTTTAGCCAGGTGGCAGTACCCAGAAGGGGGTTGAGGAGGAAGAGTTTTGCAGGGCTGGTTATACCTGGGGAAGCTGTTTGGGTAGATTCAGCTGTACCTGGGAGAGGCGGTTTTGGGGGTGGGATGTGTTTGGAGTGGGCTGTACCCAGGGGACTCTTTTGAGGAGGGATGGCTGTACCTGTGGGGGCTATTTCAGGGGCACCTGGGGGTGGATCTTTGCAGTTTCGGGTGTACCCGTGGGTGCTCTATGTGATTTTGGGGGTCCCGTGTCCACCCCTCGCTGTCCCCGTACCGGAGCAGATGGCGCGGATGGCGTTGCCGCCGCTCTGGATGAAGGACACGAGGGCCATCATGACCCCCATGGTGGCTGCCAGCGCCTCCTCGTTGCCGTGCCGGGAGTAGATCGGCTTCCCGGCCTCGCTGAGCACRAACACGTGTTTGCGCCGCGCTCGCCAGCCCGCGGCCGCCACGTCCTCATCCGCGCCACGTCGCCCGCCTGGGGCCGATGTGGCCGCTGCTGCCGTTACTGCCGCCGTCACCTCCTCCTCCTCCTCACCGGGGTGACACCCTGGGGATGTCACCATTGCTGTCAYCTCCTCCTCCTCYKCATCCTCCTCACTGGGGTSACATGCTGGGGATGTCACCRWTGCTGTCACCTCCWCTTCATCCCCARSAGGGGGACACTGTGGSGACGTWACTGYTGTGGTCATCTCCTCCTCMTCACCGGGTTKACAGYCCGGGGACGTCACCGCCGCTGTCACCTCTGCTGTCACCTCCTCCTCCTCATCCCCAGTGGGGGGACACCCCAGGAACGTCACCGCTGTGGTCACCTCCTCTTCTGCACTTGGATGACACCCCTGGGACGTTGTGGCTGCTCCTGTTGTCACTGCTGCCACCACACCCTCACCCCCCCCACACAGCCCACCCGGGGATGTCATGGCCACTGCCACCTCCTCCTCTTCATCGGGGTGGCACCCCAGGGACATTGTGGCTGTCACCACTGCTGCCACCTCCTTGTCCTCCTCCTCATTCCCAGCGTG
>NW_026624394.1:63820-66347 GCF_030028575.1 Malurus melanocephalus
CGCCCCCTGAAAAAACTCCCGCCCTCCGGCGCGATCGCCCCCCGAGCAGCCCCCTCCTCGCCCGGCCCCGCCCCCGCGCTGGCCCCGCCCCCAGGAGAACCCGCCCTCCTCTGGCTCCGCCCCTGCGCTGTCCCCGCCCCGCGCGCGCTCACCGGCCGCGCTCCCGCTCCCGCCGCCACCGCCGCTTCCGGGGCCACCGCGCCGCGCGCCCCGTGACGTCACCACGCCGCCCGCCGCACCAATCAGCGCGCGGCGCGGGGGAAGGGGGCGCAGCCGCCGCGCGCCGACCAATCAGCGCGCGRGGGGCGTGGCCAGGAGGCGGAGCCTAGGTGGTAACGCCCCTTTTGGCGGGTTCTCTCGCTCCATCCCCTTCTCGCATGACTCCCTGGTGACGTCACAAGGGGGCGGGGCCGGACACTCAGACTCTCGTGACAGGGGGTGGGCACAGACGGACCCCCATAGGGGCTGTGGGATCCTGGCCCCGCCCCCGCGTGACGTCACAAGGGCCATGGGGGACCCCCACAGGCTGTGTGGCCCCCTCCGCCAAGGTCCTTTATGGCCTCTCAGAGGAGCTGCAGGAGCCACAGGGATCGCAGAGGCACTTTAGGGGACCCCAGAGGTTCTATAGGTGTCCCCCGAACAGCTTTAGGGGACCCCAGAGGCTCTATAGGTGCACCCCGAAGAACTTTAGGGGACCCATGCAGCACCACAGTGACGGTAGAGTGCCTAAGGACTCGCAAAGCCTCCACAGAGTCTTTGGGGACTCATCACAGAGGCTCTGTAGGGTCTAAGGAGACCCCCCAAACATGCTGCAGAGGCGATAGAGACCTCAAAAAACCCCATGGAGCCCCTAAACATTCTCTACAGATGCTACAGGGTCTATAGGGACCCCCAGGAGCCTTAAGGATCCCCCCAAAGGTGCCACAGGGGAGGTATAACCCCCCCCAGCTCGGGTCCAGCCCAGGGGCGGGGCTCAAACCGGGGGAGGGGCCTTGGGGACTGAAAACCCCCCARGTCCCCTCCGTCAGTCCCCCAGGTCCCTTCCATCCTCCACACACCTGCGACCCCCGGACCCGCCCCAGGACCCCCATGGCCCCTCSACCGCCCCCCGGCCACCTCAGCCTGACCCGCGGGGTCCAGGTTAGASGGGGACCCGGGAGTTCGGTGGGGACCCCGGAACGTGGCGGGGACAGCSGGGAGCTCAGGGGGCCGCGGGCATCCGGGGCGGGGTGGGGGCGCGAAGGCGGCGGCGACACTTCCTGGCCCCGGAAAGGGGAAGTGAAAGAAGGGACCCGGGTGGCCGGGGGGGAGCCCCGATAARCTGAGGGGCCCCGAGAGGCTGAGGGGACGCGGGAGCTCCGGCAGCCCCCGCTTGGGGGGCCGCAGGTGACCCCCCGTTTCCTCAGTTTCCCCTGTACCAGGACGCCGTYGCTCGCCGGGCCCTGCGGCCCACCCTGCTCAGGTGAGTCCTCGGGGACCCCCCGATGTTGGGGACAGGTGACCCGGACAGGGGGTCCCTTCCCTTCCCTCCCCCGCCCCCCCAGGAGCGTTTCGGTGCCCACCGAGCCCCCCGCGCCCCCCACCATGGATGTCACCTACGCCGTGGTCAATAAGCCCCGCCGTGGGGGCGGGACTGCGGGAAGAAGCTCCACCCTCTCAGACCGCGACCACGCCCCTTTCGGACGAGACTCCGCCCCCTCGGGCACGTGCTCCCTCCCGGGGAGCCCCGTGCGCCGCCCCTCCCCCACCCCATCAGGTGAGTGGGGGGACCCAAAGGGATCTGGGGGGGTTTAAGGGGTCCCCAGGACTGATGAGCTGTGACTCCATTTCCCCCCTCAGGCTCCCCCAGACCCACAGACGGCACCTACGAGGTYGTGACCCCTCCTGTGGACCCTGGCAGCGGCCCCTGCCTCGGTGAGCATGGGGGTGGTCTCGGTGTCCCACGGGGGTCTCGGTGTCTGGGGGGTTTCAGGGGGCTCTGGTGTCCAGGGTGGGGGATCAGGAGGGACACCACTGTCCAGCCCTCCCTCACTGACTCCTTGTCCACCCCCTGCAGGGTTTAATTTCCGCATTGGGAAGCCCAAGGGCCCGCGGGACCCCCCGGCCGAGTGGTCCCAGGTGTGAGGGGGGAGCCGAGCCCAGCTGATCCTTACACAGCACAAAATACTGAAAAAAGATTTATTGTTACAAATAAAAACTGAATTTCTGAGAGACCCAGCTGTGCCTGGAAGGGTCTCAGAGGATCCCAGGTATCCCCGAGGGTCCCCAGAAAGCCCTGGAACCCGGGGAATTCCCAGGCACCCAGGCAGGTTCCTGCTCCCTGGGTGTTCTCAGGTCTCCGGGTGGGTCCCACCTGCCCGGGGGAGTCCCAGGGGGCTTCTCCAGGTGCTCGGGAGGGTCCCAGGGGGCTTCTCCAGGTGCTCGGGAGGGTCCTGGGGGGCTCAGGTGGCGCTGAGCAGGCGGCGCTTGGGGGCCGTGGCCGTGTACGGGTGCCAGCGCCACTCCACATCGGCCGCGTCCCCCTGCT
>NW_026624394.1:67248-68902 GCF_030028575.1 Malurus melanocephalus
CATTGACTCCACCCATTCCCAGAAAACCCCTAATCCCTCCCAAACACCCCAAAACCTCCTCTGGACACTCCAAACACGCTCCCAGACCCTAAGCTCCCCAGGGAACCCCCAAACCACTCCAGAGCACCCCAAATGCCTCCCTGGAAACCCAGAGCACCCCAACTCCCCCGTACCTCGCATTCCCTCCAAGGAGAGACCCCCCCCACAAAAGGAAACATCCAAATTCCCACCCCTTATGGCCCCACCCCTTATCCCATTCCCAATTAGCCCCTCCCCTCCCCTCCCCCGCACTGACCAGGCCGCCCGCGGGTCTCGTGCAGCACCAGCAGGTCGGTGACCCCCGCGGCCCGGCAGGCCCCGACCAGAGCCCCCAGCTCGGCACGGCCCCGGTTCATCCKGCGCGCCCCCGGGAACAGCAGGCACAGCTCCTGAGGGGCGGGGACACGGGGCGGGGTCAGTGGGGACACACCCACCATGTGCCACGCCCATTTCATGTCCTCCCTCCATTCCTGCGTGTCCTATTTGCGCTGCTCCAGGGTCCCTTGTGTCCCCTGAGAAACCCTTGGATGTCACCTCAAATGCCCTATCTCTGTCCCCGTTTGTCCCCACCAACATAGGGACACGCCCATCCCTAGGCCCCGCCTCTTCCTTCAATTTAGGTTAATTTGGGGTGGGCCCAAGGAGCCACACCCACATTCAGACCACACCCACCAACACTCACCCCACCTCAACATGGGCACAGCTCCAGCAAAGCCCATGGGGTGGGGCCAATCAAGCCCCTCCCACTGGCCAGGCCACACCCACCCCCAATCCCCACCTCTGCCTGAGGCCACACCCCCAATGAGGCACCCACAAAGGGGCAGGGTGCTCCATCTCGGCCACGCCCACCTGGGACCCACCCACCCAGAGCCCCACCCATCTCTGACCACGCCCACCCCGACCACGCCCACCTTGGCAAAGAGGCGCAGGCGGGCGCTGGGGTCACGCGAGGTTGTCACCATCACCTTGGGGGGCTCCAGCCCCGCCCACTTGTACTCATCATCCTGGCTGTTCTCAGCATCTGGGGGTGGGGTTTTGTCAGGCCACGCCCCTTCCCATCACAGCCCCGCCCACCGAGGCCCCACCCACCCCGGGGAGATATTGGGGTCAATTCTGGGACTCAGTTCTGGAGTAAATGGGACACGTTTGCTGCCCAGTCTGGCTGTGTTAATGTAAACTTCTCCTCATTTTGGGGTGATTTTAAACTTATCTGACATCAGTTAAAGACCCACATAATTTGTTCCTCTAATTTAGGGTGAAACATGGGACATTTGATCCTGAATCTGAGATCAACCTCTTTTTTGAAGGGGCCCCCACCTCTTTTTGGGCTGCTTCCCTCTTCTCCGGGGTCCCCTGTCCCCATTTTGGGGTCCAGCAGCCTCACCACTGGAGGGTCCTGCCCATCTCCCCACCCCTGCTTTGGAGGTCCCACTCCCCCCCCATTTGGGGTCCTTCTCCTCCTCCTCCCCCCCCAATTTGGGGGTCCCACTCACCCCCTGGTGCATCGAAATCAAACTCGAGCTCCTTCTGCAGTGCCAGCGCCTCGTGCCGCAGCTCCGTGGGCAGCAGCCGGTTCTCTGGGGGAGAGAAACTGGGGGGCTCAGACAGGACCCCC
>NW_026624394.1:70607-75343 GCF_030028575.1 Malurus melanocephalus
GTGCCCTCACCCAAGATGGCGGCCGGGTCGGCGTCAGCCCATAGCGCTGCCGGCCCTCAGAGGGCCCCGCCCCCCAGTCTGCTGCGCGCGCTGATTGGCCGAGAGGCGCCGGGGCCGGCTGCTATTGGACGAGGCGGGGCCAGGCCTGAGGCCACGGCGCGGGCGGCGATGGACGGTGAGGGAGAGACGAAGGGCTCCGGGGCGTTTTGAGGGGATCTCCGGGAGCCCGGGGGTGTTTTGGGGGCTCTCCGGGGATGTTTTTGGAGAGTCTCCGGGATCCTGGAGGTGTTCCGGGGGTATCTTCGACGGGTCTCCAGGGGCAACTGGGCTGTTCCCTGGGCGGGGGGCGGTGGTTTTGAGGGATCTGCGGTGTCGGGGAGTTCGTGGGATCTCCCTCGGGTGTCACTGTCTGGTCCTGAGCCGTGTCCCCCTCAGGGTCGCTGTCACTGTCCCTGGACGCGGCCGCGCTGGAGGTGATGGAGGCGCTGGAGCTGCTGCAGCAGCGCCGGGAGCAGCTGGAGGAGCATTTGCGGCAGGTGAGGAGGACACGAGGGGGACATGGGGACACAGTGGGGACACAACGGGGACACAGCACCCCCGTGGAGACACCTAGGGGGAGGTGCCACCTGCCATAGGGGCAACACACCTGCTGGGAGTCACCCACCACAGGGACGTGCCAACCCCATGGGGACACACCTGGGGACAGTCACCTGCTGTGGGATTGTCCYTGGGGACACCCAGCCCATTCTGGGACATTTGGGGAGACGTGTCACCTGCCACCAGGACACACCATCCGCACCTGGCCCTAATGTCCCCAGAGCTGTGACTTGTGTCCCAGTGTCCCTGCACGTGGCTGTCCCTAACTCTCTGTCCCCGGGGCTAGCTGGCCCTTTGTCCCCCTCAATGACCCCATGTCCCCCTGGGTCCCTCTCAGGTTGGCTGTCCTTGTCCTGTGTCCCCCAGCGTCTCCCTGGGGGTGGCTGTCCCTGTGCTGTGTACCTGATGTCCCCCCTGTCCCTGCAGGGGTGGCTGTCCCTGTGCCGTGTACCCCATGTCCCCATTTCCTTTCAGGGGTAGCTGTCCCTGTGCCGTGTCCCCAATGTCCCTGCAGGGGTGGCTGTCCCTGTGCCGTGTCCCCAATGTCCCCAATGTCCCTGCAGGGGTGGCTGTCCCTGTGCCGTGTCCCCAATGTCCCTGCAGGGGTGGCTGTCCCTGTGCCGTGTCCCCAATGTCCCCAATGTCCCCAATATCCCTGCAGGGGTGGCTGTCCCTGTGTCATGTCCCCAATGTCCCTGCAGGGGTGGCTGTCCCTGTGCCGTGTCCCCAATGTCCCCAATGTCCCTGCAGGGGTGGCTGTCCCTGTGTCATGTCCCCAATGTCCCCAATGTCCCTGCAGGGGTGGCTGTCTTTGGCTCAGGCCCGGTACTCCCTGGGGTGTCACCGCGTCTCGTCCCTGCAGTACGGGGCCACCATGGTTCCCCGAGTCCGTGTGTGCCACAGGTGGGGGGACATCGGGGTACAGGGACACTGAGGGGGGTGGGGACACTGGGGACGACAGTGGGACATCGGGGGGGAACATAGCGAGGGGTGACAGGGACACTGGGGGGGACATTGGGGACACTCAGCAGACTGGGGGGATGCAAAGGGTGTCCCCAGTTTGSGGAGGTGACACAGGGGTGACACTAATGTCCCCAATGGCTGGGGGAGGTTTAAAGGTGCAGGGTGGTGTCAGGAGGGTGAGAAAGGGGTGCTGGGATGTCGCTGTGGTGGCAGAGGGACACCAAGGGATGGCGGTGACAGCGTGTCCCCGTGTCACCCCCAGGCAGGACCCAGAGGGACGCCCCCACTTTGAGGAGGTGCCTGGAACAGGGGGGGACCCCGAGGACCCCGACCCACAGCAGGGGGGGAAAGACGGTGAGGAGGGGTCCCTGGGAGGGTTTTGGGGTCCCTTGGGGGTGTCCTGTGGGTGTGGAGGCTGCTGGGTGTCCCCAGGAGGTCCCCTGGGAGAGCTGGGGACAGGTTTGGGAGTCTGGGGGTGTCACCTGTGGGTGCTGGGGGGCTGTTGGGGGGCATGGGGAGGAATTTGGGGTGATGGGGGGGTTTTGAGGGGTGCTGTGGGTGTTGGGAGGCAGAGGGGGAATTTGGGGTGCTGGGGGCAGTTCTAAGGGGTGCTGTGGGTGATGGAGGGGTTCTAAGGGTTCCTGTGGGTGCTGGGGGGATTTCTCAGTTGCTTTTTGGGGTGTCCCTGACCTTTCTCTCTCCCCAGGGCTACGGCAGCGCCGGGGAGCTCCGGACAAAGKGGGGGCTCCCACTCGGGCCCCCCCAGACCCCCTGGGCTGGTTTGGGGTCTTGGTGCCCCCCAGTCTGCGGCAGGCCCAGGGCAGCTTCCAGAGGGGTGAGCACTGGGCAAACTGGGAGGAACTGGGGRATCCCAACCCAGAGTGGGGATCCCCAAACTGAGGGGAGGATACCCCAAATCTGGGCTGTCCTCCAAGAWCAAGGGGTCTCCCCMAAAACTGGGGAAGGCYTAAAGCTYGTGACYTCCTYRGCCCTGACCCGCCCRRTGTCCCSCRCTGTCCCCAGGGGTGACGCTGGCAGTGGAGGTGGCCGAGCTCCAGGGCACCGTGGAGGCCGCAGTCACCCGGTACCGGCAACTTCTGCGGCAGAAACGGTGCCTGGCGGGGGACAGCGGGGACAGCGAGACCCCCACGGGGACACCTGGGGACACCGAGACCAGAGGGGACAGCCAGGGTGACACAGCGACCACAGGGGAGGCAGTGACTGCGTGACACGAACGCTGAGAACACTGAGGACACGTCTGCAGGTGACACGGGGCGACACAGGTGACACTGTGAGCCATGGGGACACACACAAGTGACACTGAACCATGGGGACATGGGTGACACCACGAGCCATGGGGATACATACAGGTGACACTGTGAGCCATGGGGACACGCACAGGTGACACTGAACCATGGGGACACACACAGGTGACACTGAACCACGGGGACACACAGGTGACACTGTGAGCCATGGGGACACACACAAGTGACACTGAACCATGGGGACACACAGGTGACACTGTGAGCCATGGGGACACACACAAGTGACACTGAACCATGGGGACACGGGTGACACTGTGAGCCATGGGAACACACAGGTGACACTGAACCATGGGGACACACAGGTGACACTGTGAGCCATGGGGACACGGGTGACACTGTGAGCCATGGGAACACACAGGTGACACTGTGAGCCATGGCCATGGGGACACCGGTGACACGAGGCTATGGTGATCCTTCACAGGTGACACAGCTGCCACCAGGGACACAGAGCCCTGTCTGGGGGTGACACCAAGTCCCCAAGGGCTGCAGGTGACACCGAGCACCTGAACGAGCGGACAGGTGACACCGAGGACGCTGCAGGTGACGCCRAGCCCCGCACGTGGGTGAGGGGGTCCCCCCATGTCCCCACCCCCAATAAAGCCACCGTGGTGCCCCCAACCCGCCGCCATCTCGGTGCCACCGCAGGGTCATTTGTCACCGCTGTCACGTGCCGGCCRTGCCGGTGCCACGCCCCCAGCCCCGGCCACACCCATCCTGCACGCGGTCCCTTTGCCAAGGTCTATGTTTATTGGGCGGGACCCTCGCCCCGCCCCCAGACCCCACCCCCACCCGGGGGCGGGGCCGACACAACAACGACTATGGGGGAGGGGGCGGGTGTGACGGGGGCGTGGCCCGTGCGGGGGGCGGGGCCTGCGGAGAGGGCGTGGCCGGGGCGTGGCGCCCCCTAGCGGATGGTGTAGCGCACGTAGGGCACCTCGATGTCGGCGTCGCTGTCGTCGTTGCAGCAGAGCTCGAACACCAGCGCCTTGACGTGGCGGCCCAGCTTCTTCTTGGACACCCTTGTGACAATCTCTGTCATCCTGGGGGGACACGACAGAACAGTGGCAGGGACAGCAGTGTGATCTCTGTCACCCTGGAGGGCATGGCAGGGACAGCAGTGTGATCTCTGTCATCCTGGGGGGACATGAGGGGACAGTGGCAGGGACAGTAGTGTCATCTCTGTCACCCTGGGGGGACATGAGGGGACAGTGGCAGGGACACCAGCGTGATCCCTGTCACCCTGGGGGGACACGAGGGGACAGTGGCAGGGACACCAGTGTGATCTCTGTCACCCTGGGGGCATGGCAGGGACACTGGCGTGATCTCTGTCATCCTTGGGGGACAGGAGGGGATGTGACAGGGACACCACAGTGATCTGTCACCCTTTGGGGACAGGAGGGGACATAGTGAGTGCCAGGGCACCCCAGCACTCAGAGGGGCTGGGGCCACAGAGGGGGAGGGGACACAGCCATGGCCTGTCCCCAGCCCTGGGACATGTCCCCCTTGCCAAATCTCACATCCCCCCACCCTGGACCCTGTCCCTCACCCATCGGACGTGTCCTTCCCCCAACCCTCATGTCCTGTCCCCCGCCGTGGACCCTGTCCCTCACCCATGGGACACATCCCCTCCCCAATGTCCCCCAGTGTCCCCCCAGCCCTACGGTTGGTCGTGGCGCTCGCGCAGCTTGGCCGCTGGCATGAAGAAYGAGTAGAGCATGGACACGCCCTGTGACAGCATCGTGATCTCCAGCCGGTGCTCCTTCTGTGGGGAGGGGACACGGGAGGGTCAGCGAGGCACCCACAGGACCCCACAGCCTTGGGGACATCGGCACCCATGGGGGCTTCAGCTTC
>NW_026624394.1:76290-78091 GCF_030028575.1 Malurus melanocephalus
CAGCGCCCCCCGCCCCTCCCCGTGCCCACCTTGTTGCGGGGGCAGGCGAGGGGCTCGGAGAAGCCCACGAAGGGCAGCGCCAGGTTGAGGAAGGCGTTTTTGTAGGACGCCAGGCGCCGGTGGCCCTGCACCAGCTTGTAGAGCTCCAGGCAGGCCAGGCCCACCACAGCTGCCGTGGTGGTGGCGATGGCTGGGATGATCTTCCCCGCGATCAGTTTGCTCTGGGAACAAAGGGTTAAACGGTTTAGGGTCAGGGGGACAGACCCGGCGATGGCCGGGATGATCTTCCCCGCGATCAGTTTGCTCTGGGAACCAACAGGGAAAGGGTTAAAGGGTTTAGGGTTGAAGGAACTGCCCCACTGAGAGCCCTGAGGGGTCTGGGGAGGGTCTCCAGTGTCCCTGGGGTGTCATGGCTGTGATGGGACTGGTGTGGGTTCTGGGTGTGCCCTGCACGCCCCATAATGACCCTAGTAATGCCCCATAGCACCCAAGGGACCCCATAACAACCCCAGACATCCCTAACAACCCCTGTAACACCCAATAACAACCCCAGACACACCCCATAACAATCTCAGACACACCCCATAACAACCCCATAACAACCCCAGAAAACAACCCTGTAGCAACATGACACACCCCACAGCAATCCCAGATACACCCCATAACAACCCCAGACATACCCCATAACAACCCCAGAAAACAACCCTGTAACAACCTGACACACCCCATAACAACCCCAGACACAACCCATAACAACCCCAGAAAACAACCCTGTAACAACCTGACACACCCCGTAACAACCCCAGACACACCCCATAACAACCCCAGACACACCCGTGCACCCCATAACAACTCCAGGAATGTCCTACAGGAACCCCTGTAGCACCCACTGGACCTCCCCAAGCACTGCCCAGCGCCCACAGCGCCCCATAACGCCCCATAAAAACCTCCCAGCACCTGTAAGACCCCATAAAAACCCTACTAACACCCCATAAACACTGCAGTAACACCCCATAGCACCCCATAAAAACCCCACAACACCCCATTAAAACCCCAATAACACCCCATAACCCTCAATAAAAACCCCATAACACTCGAGAAAAACAGCAACAGCACCCCATAAAACCGCAGTAACACCCCCAGGACCCATAACACCCCATAGCAACCCATAAAAACCCCAAAACATCCCATTAAAACCCCAATAACACCCAATAAAAACCCTGTAACACCCGATAAAATCAGCAGTAACACCCCATAAAACCGCAGTAACATCCCCAGGACCCATAACACCCCATAAAAACCCCAATAATGCCCCCTAAACCCCACCTTGTGACGATCGGCCGGCGGGATGTCGTAGTTCTCTGCCCGCAGGTTGGAGGCGGCGACGATGAAATCCATGTGGAAGTTGGTGTCATCGTCCTGGGGACACTCAGGGTGAGCACCCGGGGGTGGGGGGCACCCAGGGTGGGTGGGGGGCACCCCAGGGAGCCCCCAGAGGGGTCGGGGGGCAGCACCCACCTTCTCGAAGTCGATGGGGAACATGCGGAAGCCGGGCAGCTCCTCGGGGCTGGGCAGCGACGCCTTCAGCTCCTCCAGGCGCCCGTCGTCTGCGGGGTGGGTGGGGGGCACAGGTGGGACCCCCGGCAGCCATGGGACACCCAGAAAACCCCAAAGCACCCGGGGGGGCACCCAAAAAACCCCACAGCACCTGAGGGATACCCAAAAAACCCCACAGCACCCAGGGGGGCACCCAAAAAACCCCACAGCACCCGGGGGATACCCAAAAAACCCCACAGCACCC
>NW_026624394.1:79873-87973 GCF_030028575.1 Malurus melanocephalus
ACCCCCAGGCTGTACCCAGTGTCGCCAGTCCGTACCCAGTGCCCCCCCAGCCCCCCAGTCCGTACCCAGGGCGGCGTTGGCGCTCTGCAGCTCCTGGTCGGACACGTGGATGCGCACGCCGGCCTTGGGGGCGAAGGGGGGCACGCGCACGTGGCGCACCAGCTCGGCCACCGCCGCCCGGTCCCGCGAGCCCGCGATGCCGTAGCTCTGCGCGAACAGGTTGGCGGCCGCCACCACGTAATCCAGGTGCAGGGGCTGCGGGGGACAGTGGGTCAGGGCCACCCCGGGGTGGGGACAGCACCCCAGGGTGACGGGTGACACCCAAAGGTGGCGGGTGACATGCAAAAGTGATGGGTGACACGCAAGGGTGACGGCGTGGCAGCCAAAGGTGACACTAAAGGGTGATGGAGTGGCACTCAAGGGTGATGGGGCGGCACTCAAGAGTGACAAGTGACACCCAAAGGTGGAGGATGACAGGTAAAGGTGGCAGTGAAAGGTGACAGGTGACACCCAAAGGTAATGGTGTGACAACTAAAGCAAATGGGGTGGCAGGAGAGGGTGACAGGTGACACCCAAAGGGGACAGTATGGCAGCCAAAGGGGATGGAATGGCACTAAAGGGTGATGGGATGGTAGCCAAAGGCGACAGGTGACAGCCAAAGGTGACAGATGACACACAAGGGTGACTGCGTGGCAGCCAAAGGTGACACTAAAGGGTGATGAAGTGGCACTCAAGGGGGATGGGGTGGCACTAAAGAGTGACAGGTGACACCCAAAGGTGACGGGTGACACGCAAAGCAAATGGGGTGGCAGGAAAGGGTGACAAGTGACACGCAAGGGTGACAGTGTAGCACCCAAAGATGACATGGTGGCACTAAAGGACAATGGGGTAGCACTAAAGCGTGAAAGGTGACACCCAAAGGACACCGATGGCACCCACAAACCAGAACCTGACCATGGCTGGGAACACCCGTGGGTGGTTTTTGGGGTGACGTCCCCCTGCCCCCACCCGGCCCCCCCAGACCCCACTCACATTGTCGGGGTCGAAGACGAGGGGGTGGGGGCAGCGCTTGGGCCCCGACCAGAACAGGGTCCCCGAGTTGGTTTTCTGTAGGGGAGGGGAATGGAACAAACGGGGTTAATGGGGTGATTTGGGGTTAACTTGGGGTATTTGAGTTAATGGGGTATTTGGGGTTAATGGGGTATTTGGGGTCAATGGGGTATTTGGGATTAATGGCGCATTTGGGGTCAACAAGGTATTTGGGGTTCAGGAGGTTTTTGGGGTCCCACTTGGCCCAGGGGGAAGTTGTGCAGCAGCTGGCAGATGTTGTTGGGTGTTAACAGGGTATTTGAAGTTAAGGGGTATTTAATGGGGTTAAGGATTATTTAATGAAGTCAGGGGGTTTTTGGGGTCCCACCTGGCCCAGCGGGAAGTTGTGCAGCAGCTGGCGGATGTTGTTGGAGTTAATGGGGTATCTAATGGGGTTCAGGGGTATTTAATGGGGTTCATAGGGTTTTTTGGGGTCCCACCTGGCCCGGGGGGAAGTTGTGCAGCAGCTGGCGGATGTTGTTGCTGTACTGGCGGTGCCAGTGGCGGCAGGCCCAGGCCACGCAGTCCGGCCACGCCCGGGGCCGGTCACTCACGAGGCTGCGCTGGACGGCCTCGAGCACCTCCAGGGGCTGCGTCCCYGCCAGGCGCAGGGTCCTCTCCAGGAATTTGGGGTCCCTGGGGGAGAAAAAGGGGGTTCATGGGGTTATGGGGCTGTACAGGGATCCCAAGGGGGAATTTGGCGTCCCTGGGGGAAGCGGGGGTGATATGGAATGATCCATGCAGAATTTTTGGGTAATCTATGTGGGATTTGGGGTGATCCGTGTGGGATTTGGGGTGATCCATGTGGGAGATTTGGGGGTGATCCATGCGGGATTTGGGGGTGATCCATGCGGGATTTGGGGGTGCCCCATCCCCCTCCCCCACACTCACATCAGGTACTGGTTCACGTTCTCTGCTGGCTGCTTGAAGAGCCCCTCGAACTCATCACGCGCCCACTGCGGGGGAGGGGCGGTCACTGGGGGGGGTCCTGGCACCCGGGACCCGCCGAAATGGGGACTCCAGTGCCCATGACCCCATAAAACAGGGACTGGTTCCCCCAAAACCAGAATCCCAATGTCCAGGACCCCGAAAACCAGGGAACTTGGTGTCTGGGACCCCACAAACCAGGTCCACAACCTCCCAAAACCAGAACCCTGGTGTCCAGAACCCCAAAACCAGGGAACCCATTATCTGGGATCCCCCAAAATGCTCCCCACCACTCCCCAAACATCACCCAGGTATTTGGGACCCCCTCCAGAGGAACCCACACACCCGGGACCCCCCAAAAGATCACCCCAGGGCACACCTGCAGCGTGTGCTCGATGGCGTTGGGGAAGTTCTTGAGGGTGCAGATGGGGATGGCCTTCTCGGGGGGGTCCTGGCTGGAGCTGTAGGATTCGCTCAGGAACGGGATCACCACCTGCACGTTGCCCTTGGTGCCCAGAGTGCCCGACTCCAGCAGCGGCTTCCGGTAATAAACGCAGCGGCGGTCCATGTACAGCCCTGCCACGGACACGGGTCAGTTATGGGGCACCCCATGGGGTATAGGGCAGCCCAGGGGATATGGGGCACCCACTGGGGATATGGGGCACCCCACAGTAAACGCAGTGCCAGTTCATGTACAGCCCTGCCAGGGACATGGGTCAGTTATGGGGCACCCCACAGGGTATAGGGCACCCCAGGGGATATGGAGCACCCCATACGGGCTGTGGGGCACCCTATACTGGGGATATGGGGCACCCATAGGGGCTGTGGGGCACCCCACAGTAAACACAGCACTGGTCCATGTACAGCCCTGCCAGAACCCCTGAGTCAGCTGTGGGGCACCCCACGGGGTATAGGGCACCCCTACATATAGGGCACCCATAATGGGATATGGGGCACCCCGTATGGGCTGTGGGGCACCCACTGGGGATATGGGGCACCCCACAGTAAACACAGTGCCGGTCCATGTACAGCCCTGCTGGGGACACGGGTTAGTTATGGGGCACCCCACGGGGTATAGGGCGCCCCTAGATATGGGGCACCCACTGGGGATAAGGGGCACCCCATATGGGCTGTGGGGCACCCTATACTGGGGATATGGGGCACCCCACAGTAAATACAATGCCGGTCCATGTACAGCCCTGCCCCAAAGCAGAGGTCAGTTATGGGGCACCCCAGGGGATACAGGGTACCCCAGAGGATACAGGGCACCCCCCACACTCACGGGCGTCCACGTTGTCCAGGGCGTTGGCCACRCCGTCCAGCCCCTCGAAGAAGTCGTCGTCGTAGACGCGCTCGGTGTCGGGGCCCACGCGGTCGGTGCGGCTGCTCACGCGCAGCGCCGGGTTCATCTCCCGCGCCGCCGCCGCYGCCCGCTCCGACTTCAGCTTCTGCAGAGGGGGAAACGCCCGGAGTGTGAGACCTCAACCCTTTGGCACACACCTTGTTAAACCACGCCCCTTTCAAATCCAGTGATGCATCCGAAAAACTAAGTCTGGGAAACTCAACCGTTGACATTGAGCACAAAACTCAACCACTGATATTGGCCAAGAAACTCAACCATTGACATTGGCCAAGAAACTCAACCGTCAATGTTAGGCACAAAACTCAACTGTTGATATTGAGCACAAAATTCAACCGTCGGCATTGAGCACCAAACTGAACCATTGACGTTGGCCAAGAAACTCAACCGTCGACGTTCAGCGCAAAACTCAGCTACTGATCTTAAGCACAAAACTCAGCCGTTGATGTTGAGCACAAAACTCAATCGTTGACATTGACCAGGAAGCTCAATCCTTGACATTGGCCAAGAAATTCAACCATTGACACTGAGTATCAGTTGAGGAAACTCAACTGTTGACGTTAGCTAAGAAACTCAACCTTTGACATTGAGCACAAAATTCAATCTGTGACAATGGAGCGCAAAACCCAGCTGTTGATGATGGCCAAGAAGCTCAACCATTGATATTGAGCACAAAACTCAGTCGTTGATGTTGAGCGTGAAACCCAACTGTTGATGTTGAGCGTGAAACCCAACTGTTGATGTTGAGTGCAAAACTCAACTGTTGATGGCAAAACTCAATCACTGACATTGGTTAAGAAACTCAAATGTTGATATTGCTCACAGAACCCAATCATTGACATTGATCACAAAACTCAATCGTTGACGTTGGCCAAGAAACTCAACCATTGTGATGTTGACCAGGAAATCTAAGTGCTGACATTGAGCACGAAACTCAACCGTTGATGTTGAGCGTGAAACCCAACTGTTGATGTTGAGCGTAAAACTTAATTGTTGATATTGAGCGCAAAAAGTCAACTATTGATCACAAAACTCAACCATTGACACTGGCTAAGAAATTCAATTGTCGATATTGATTGCAAAACTCAATTATTCATGTTGATCACAAGACTCAATCGTTGATGTTGGCCAAGAAGCTCAACCATTGTGATATTGACCAGGAAACCCAAGTGCTGACATTAAGCACGAAACTCAACCATTGATGTTGAACACAAAACTCAATTGTTGGTGTTGAGCACTAAACCCAACCACTGATGTTGAGCATGAACTCAACCATTCCCATTGGCCAACTTAGCAGCAGCATCCCAATGGTGGTTGCCCAACCCCTCCCCGGTTCTGCCCCTCGAAACTCCCCTAAAATTCTGCCTCCTCAGTGTCCCCCCCAGACCTCCCCCTTAGGCTCCTCCCACTCCTCACCGTGACATCCCATGGCCGAAAGAGGAACTGGCGGTTGAGGTTGGACTTCTCGATGGTGTCCATGTCGGTGACGGTGATGCTGCCCTCGGGGCCGCAGCCCAGCCCCACCATGGCRAAGTTCTTGAGCAGCTCGCAGCCGATGGCGCCCGCCCCCACCTGCCAGGGACACGTGGGGACACATGTGGGGACACGTGTGAACACGTGGGGACACATATGGACATGTGTGGACAGAGCGTGAGGTGGCCCAGGGGTGGGGATGTGTGGGTGGGAAAAGGATGGGAGTGCAGGGGACACTTTGGGATGCTTAAAAACGAAGTTGGGGATGTTAAGGACACTGAGAGTATGGGGAGGACACAAAGGAACAATCAGGAGATGTGTGAGGACTCTGGGGACACAGCCAAGGTGGCCCAGGAGGGGACAAGGCAGATGGGAGAGGTGGCACTTGACAAATCCATGAAGGAAAATTTGGAGATGTGAGAAAAAGGTGACGACACAAGAGGTACAATGGACAATGGGGGACAGTTGGGGACATGGGGGACACTGACCACGAAATACTTCTGGGCGCCCAGCTTGGCCTGCAGCTCCACCCCGAACACGGCGATCTGCCCGTCGTAGCGGCTGTTGCGCTGGGGACAAGGTGACACCGGGGTCAGCTGTGCGTGTCACCCGCCAGGGGACACCCCCAGGGCTGCAGAGCCACCACGGGGGCCCAGGTGTGACACCTGATATGGCCACATGATGGAATCCCCAAGGAAAGGCCACCCACAGGTGTTTGGTGGCCCCCCAAACCCGTTGTCACCGAACAGAGTGACCAATGGGTGTCTGCCAGCCAAAGTGCTCCAAGCACTGTGCCCCAAAGGTGACACTCCCCACGGATGTCCCCAAGCCCCCCGGGGTGTCCCCCAGCCCCTCACCGGCCGGCACTGCTCCTCGGTGAGCAGAGAGTCGCGGTTCTCCTCGGGCAGGCACTCGAGAGCGTCAAAGTAGAGCCACTGCGTGATGGGCGTGAACTTCCCGGACACGGCCTGGGTGGGGACAGGGACAATGGGGACAGGTCAGGGACAGGGCAGAGACAGTAGGGACAGGACAGGGATGGGGAAGGGACAGCACGGGACAGGTTAGGGATGGAGCAGGGACAGGACAAGGACAGTAGGAGACAGGGCAGGGACAGAGGGGGACAGGTCAGGGACGGGGCAGGGAGAGCAAGAGACATGTTAGGGACACATCAGGGACAGGGCAGAGACAGCAGGGGACAGGTTAGAGACAGGGCAGGGACCCAGGGGACACAGCAGGGACAGCGCAGGGACAGCACAGGACAGGGCAGGGACAGCAGGGGACAGGTTAGGGACAGGGCAGGGATCCAGGGGGACACAGCAGGGACAGCGCAGTGACCACAACAGACACAACGTGACACGGAAACCAAGCCAGGTGCCCCAGCCAGTGACACAAGTGACCCCAGCTGTGACCCGAGGGGACAGCGGTCTCAGGGCCACCCCAGGTGGCCGTGGGTGTCCGGTACCTTCATGACCTCCTGCGCGGCCAGGCCGCCGATGAAGGCGTTGACCGGTGCCAGGTCGCCGGTGGCCTGGAAGGCCAATTCCCGCACCAGCTCCTCGTCCAGCTCCGCCCCCGCAGCCACTTCCTTGGTCAAGGCCACCACCTCGGCCGCGTCACCCTGGACACAAAGGGACGGGGACATGGTGTTGGGGACAGTGTCGGGACCAGGGAGGGGCCATGAGGTGGTTGGGAGTGGTTGGCCTCAAAGTGTCCCCAACTGCCCCCACAGTGGCCCCAGTGGCCCTGATTTCCTCAAAGTGTCACATGCCCACAGTGGCCCTGGTGTCCCCAGTCAACCGTGGTACCATGGCTGGGATCCTCACCCAGTGGTCCCATGTCCTTCCCAGCTCCTGCCACCCCCAACACCTCTGATGTCCCCAACGTCCCCAAATTCTGGTGGGGGCCCTGGTGATCTCCATGTCCCCAACACTCTCAATGTCCCCAGTGTCACCAGAGGTGGGTACACCCCCAACGCCCTCAAGGTCCCCAGTGTCACCAGTGGTGCTAGGATCCAGGCCATGTCCAGCAGGTCCTGGTGGCCTCCCTGTCCCCAACACCCTCAATGTTCCCTGTGTCACCAATGGGCCTCCCTGTCCCCAACACCCTGAATGTCCCCAGTGTCACCATGTCAAGCAGATCCTGGTGTCCTCCATGTCCCCAGTGTCACCATGTCAAGCAGATCCTGGTGTCCTACATGTCCCCAGTGTCCCCAGTGTCACCATGTCAAGCAGATCATGGTGGCTTCCCCGTCCCCAACACCCCAAAGGCTCCCCCGCCGCGCTGTCCCCCCGGTGTCCCCGATGTCCCCACCTGGTGACGGGGCCGTGGGGCGCGGCCGTGCTGGTGCATGAAGCGGTGCAGCCCCTGCCACGCCCAGTGCATCATCGAGGGTCTCTCGGCCTTCCCGAAATCCGTCACCATCATCTCCGGCTCGGCCAGCGCGTCCCGCAACCGTTTCTGGGACAGGGATGGGAGCGTGACACACCAGTATAACCCAGTATAACCCAGTATAACCCGGAAACCTTTTCTGGGACAAGGACGGGAGTGTGACACACCAGTATAACGTGGTATACACCAGTAAAACCTGAAAACCGTTTGTGCGACAGGGGTGGGAGTGTAATACACCAGTATAACCCAGTATAAATGGGTATARCCCAGTATTAACCAAAAACCATTTCTGTGACAGGGACGCGAGTATGACATACTAGTTAGTAAGAGCCAGTATAAACCAGCATAACCCAGTATAACCCAAGAACCGTTTCTGAGACGGGGACAGGTAAATCTGATGCCCCAGTACAAAYCAGTATAACTCAGTATAACCCAGTGTCCCCTCAGTGTATCCCACAACAGTTTCTAGGATGGGGATGAGGACAGGTGAGTGTGACACCCCAGTACAAACCAGTACAACCCAGTCTAACCCACAAACTGTTTCTGGGATGGCAACAGGGACAGGTGAGTGTGAGACCCCAGTATAAYCCAGTATGACCCAGYAGCMCCTCAGTGCCTTCCATGRTTYGCGCTGGGACAGGGACRTGGAGAAATAAGCACCAGTAACACCCAGTTCACGACAAAACCCACCCAGTCGCCTCCTAAATCCCACTCATCACCCCTCCAGTCCCTCCCAGTGCTCCCAGTCACTCACRAAGTGGATGTGCTTGGGCATCTTGACCTGGGTGACGATGCCCCCCCGCACGTAGTCCCCGTAGCCGCTCGTGTCCCCGATGCTGAACGTGTAGGGCCCTTCAGGAAAA
>NW_026624394.1:88733-91748 GCF_030028575.1 Malurus melanocephalus
GACCCCTCCCATCCCCCTCCTCACCCGAAGAGCCCGCGTGTGTCAGCCACCACCAGTTTGATGCCGTGGCTGTGGCAGAAATCGCCGACCCAGAGCTGCTCCTCCAGCGGGGAGTTGGTCAGGACCACCACCTGTGGGGAACCTGAGTCACCTGGGCCACTTGGGTCACCTGGACCACCTGTCTGGGTCACCTGGGCCACCCGGGCCACTTGGGTCACCTGGGCCACCCCCCTGGGTCACCTGGACCACCTGTCTAGGTCACCTGGGATACACGTCTGGGTCTCTTGCGTCACCTGGGCCACCTGTCTGGGTCACCTGGGCCACCTGTCTGGGTCACCTGGGCCACTTGGGGCCACCTGTCTAGGTCACCTGGGATACCTGTCTGGGTCACTTGGGCCACCTGAGACACACACCTGGGCCATGGGGGATACCTGTTTGGGTCACCTGGGCCACCTGAGCCACCTGTCTGGGTCACCTGGGCCATGTGGGACACCCATCTGGATCACCCGGGCCACCCACCTGGGCCACCTGGGCCACAGGGGACACCCATTTGGGTCACATGGGCCCCCTGAGCCACCTGTCTGGGTCACCCGGGCCACATGGGACACCTACCTGGGCCACCTGGATCACCTTGGCCACTTGGGACACCCATCTGGGCTCCCGGGGCCACCTGTCTGGGTCATTTGGACCACCCACCTGGGCCACCTGGCACCTGTGGCTGAGGGGATCACACCTGGCCCCCAGGAGGGTCACACCTGGCTGGGGGGGTCACACCTGGCTAAAGGGGTCACACCTGGCCCCCAGGTACCTGGAAGGTGGCCAGCAGCTCCTGGGACAGCGGCTCCCTTGTGCTGGTCACGGCCACGTAGGAGTTGAGCTCGGCCAGGCGCGGCAGCGTGGCCTCGGCGCGGCTYTGCCCCACGTCCTCCTCCCGCAGGTAAAACTGGGGAGGGGGCAAATCGAGGGGTCAGGGGGGGCCTGGGACCCCCAAACACCCCACAGCCCCCTCCCGCAGGTAAAACTAGGGGGAAGTGAGGGGTCAGGGGAATCCCGGTGCCCCCAAACACCCCCCATCCTCCTGCACAGAACTGGTGACAAATGAGGGGTCAGAGGGTCCCAGCACCCCAAACCCCCTCCCCAAACCTCCCTCAGGAATCCCCCTGGATCCCCCTGACCCAAATGGAATAACTGGGGAGCTCCCACGCTTTTTTAAGGATTTATTCAGGTGCACAGGAAACGCTAAACCCCATAAAAAGACCTTACAAAGCACATCAAGCTCTCAAGTTCTGTATGACGGATTACTTGTTTTCGTCAAAACGTTCAAATCCCAACAAAACCCAAATCCTCCCCAAAGGCCTCACCTGGGAGGCCAGGTCGGTCCAGGTGGCGGGGTGGGGGTCATGCAGGGTGACAGATTTGACCCCCCCCAGCACCAGGTTCTTGGCCACCTCCACGCCGAGCCCCCGCAGCCCCGACACCAGCACGTTGGACGTCTGCATGCGCTTCATGGCCTCGTGGCCCAGCACGTACCTGGGGGGAAAAANCTCCACGCCGAGCCCCCGCAGCCCCGACACCAGCACGTTGGACGTCTGCATGCGCTTCATGGCCTCGTGGCCCAGCACGTACCTGGGGGGAAAAAACGGGGGGTGGGGACCCCCAAAACCTTGCTGGAACCCCCAAAACCTCGCTGGGACCCCCCAGTGCTCATGGGGACCCCAATCTTTATACTCCTCTCCCAACAACGGTATAGGGACACCCCAATTTAAACACATCCCCCTGAATCCATCGGGGTTAACCCCTGAGTTAATAATGAACCCCAAATCCAAGGGGAGTCCCTAATCAATGGAGACCCTCCAGTGCTCAATCTCCCCAATCTTTGTATTTCTCTCCCAAAAAGGATGTAGGGACACCCCAATTTAAACACATCTCCCTCAATCCATGGGGGTTGACCCCTGAGTTAATAAGGAACCCCAAATCCAAGGGGAGCCCCCAATCAATGGAGACCCCCTCAATGCATGGGGACACCCCCCAAATTCATGAAGACTTCCCAGTGCTCGTGAGGACCCCAAACTTCACATTCCCCCCCCCCCCAAGGGTGTAGGGACTCCCCCAATTTAAACACATCCCTCTCAATCCATGGGGGCTGATCCCTGAGTTCATAAGGAACCCCAAATCCAAGGGGAACCCAAATTCATGGCGACCCCAATCCTCACATTTTCCCCCCCCAAGGGCGTAGGGACCCCCTCAATTTAAGCACATCCCCCTTAACCACGGGGATTGACCCGGAGTTCGTAAGGAACCCCAAATCTGAGGGGAGCCCCCAATCCATGGGGACCCCACCCCAATCCATGGGGACCCCCAAACCCCCTGGGCTCCCCCAAAGCCCCCTCCCCAATCCCCCCATCACTCACAGCTGGCGGGAGTAGAGCCCCTCATCGATCTCGGCCTCGGCCCCGTTCTTCGCCATTCCCTGGGGACACGGGGAGGGGACACGGTGACAGGGGGACACGGTGACAGGGGGACACGGTGACAGGGGGGTGGCACTGTGTGCTGTGTCACCCCTGGACAGGGATTAAAACCCCCCAAGGGGTGGCAGTGGGTGACAGCCGGGACAGGGGGGTTGCGTCACTCTGCGGTGACTCAGGGCTGGGGAGGTGACACCCTGTGGGTGACACTGCCCATGATGGGTGGGACATCGGGGACCTGGCGGGTTCCAAAGAGGGACCCACAGGTGACAGCAAAGGACAGCCAAATGCCATCAGCGAGGTGGCTGTGAGCAGAGCAGGGGGGACATCAAGGGACACCCGTCACCCCCAGGACACAGTGACACCCAGGTGACACCCAGGTGGCACCAAAGGACCGTGGGTGACACCCAGGTGACGTCATGCACACAGCAGCAGCTCTGAGCAGCACAGAGGTGACAATGCCACCAGAGCTGCTGTCACCCAGATGATGACAAATTCCACCCAAAGGTGACAAAGCCCCCGTGGGGGGTCCCAGGGTCCCCTGAGGGGG
>NW_026624395.1:0-67163 GCF_030028575.1 Malurus melanocephalus
CACTGACCCCTGGCATATCACTGACCCCCTGGCACACTGCTGACCCTCAGACACACCAGCACTGACCCCTGGCATATCACTGACCCCCTGGCACATCACTGACCCTCCTGGCACATCACTGAACCCCTGGCACACTGCTGACCCCCTGGCACACTGCTGACCCCCAGACACACCACCACTGACCCCCAGACACACCACTGATTGCCCAGCACACTGCTGACCCCAGGCACGCCCCCACTGACCCCCCGAGCACACCACTGACCCCCCCAGCACACTGCTGCTCTCTGCTCTGGATACTCCCCGGGTCCATCCAGGTGCCACCAGCCTGGTGCCCAGATCTGCTGTGTGCAGGCAGCCCCAGGCAGCCCCAGAGTGGCTCGGGGCAGCGGGCGAGCAGGGCCCCTGCGCCGCGCATGGGGCCTCCTTGTCCCCGCGCTCTTTCCACCCTCATTCCCCCATTGTTCACCGCGCGGCTCGGCGGGCTCCCGGCGGGCTCCCGGCCTCGCTTTTGTCCTGGCCCAAACCCCTCCCTCGCCGGCCAGCCGGCCGTGATGCTGCCGGCCCCGCCAGCCCGGCCGTGTGCCCCAGCCACAGCCACCCCGTAGCCCCACGCCGCTGGCATGGGCACGCGGCCCCACCACGGGGCTGCCCAGGGTTGTGCCTCCGGTGTGACCCCGCTGCCCCCCACAGCTGCCAAGCGGGTGCTGTGGCTGGAGAAGGAGGAGAAGGCGCGGCTGCTGCGGGAGAAGCAGCTGGAGGAGCGGCGCAAGCGGCTGGAGGAGCAGCGGCTGCGGGCAGAGAAGCGCCGGGCAGTCCTGGAGGAGCGGCAGAGGCAGAAGCTGGAGAAGAATAAGGTGGGGATGGGGATGGGTGTYGTGCAGTGGACAGAGGGTGGCACGTGGGATGCAGTCCCTGAGGAGTCCTCGTGGCTCCAGGAGTCCTTCAGGAGATGCTTCCTGAGCCCTTTGGGAGCTGCCCACTGCCATCCTCTGCTGCCCCTCCTTCCTGGTGCAGAGTCTGCGCCGTGCCCGGCTCCTTGGCACACGTGCCCTGGGCAGGGCAGGCATCACTGTCCCGTGTCCCTCCAAGCATCCCCATCGCTGCGATGGCCTCTTGCTGGGAGGCTCTGGCTGGCCCCAGCCCCAGTCCCTCAGCAGCTGGGCTCAGCCTGTCCCTCTCCCTCGGGCAGGAGCGCTATGAAGCAGCAATCCAGCGGTCGGTCAAGAAGACRTGGGCAGAGATCCGGCAGCAGCGGTGGTCCTGGGCTGGGGCCCTGCACCACGGCTCCCCCGCACACAAGGACGGTGAGTGCCAGGCTGGGCACAGCACCTGGGACCCTGTGCGTCTGGTGGAGGTGGGGGCGGCTGGGCATCGCTCTGCCAGCCYTCAAACCCAGCTCAGCCCCTCTTGGTGGGGTCATGCTGCCATYGCTCTGGGCTGTGCTGGGGACTGGTGGGGTCCTGTGGCTGTTCCCTGCTCCTGTGGGGCTGGGTGTAAGCTGGAGGCTGTGCGTCACTGTCCCTGTTCCACTCAGGGACCCGCCTGGGGACAGCCCCTGGCTGCCTTGCAATGCCATGGCCATGGGTCTCCAGCACCTGTGAAGGGCCAGGCAGGGGCTGCATGAGACCTCTTCAGGCTCTGGTTGGGGTCTGTGCTGCGGCGTGTCCCCTTGTCCCCCATCTGGGTGGGGGCAGTGCTTGGCCCCTGCAGGTCCAGTATGGGGTTAACCGTGGCTGTATGTGGCTGCAGAAGCCGGTTCTGCTCACTGGGGGCTCCTTGGGGACACCCTGCACGATTCAGCACTTGGGCATGTGGAGGTCTCCACTGTCCCCTGATTGCTGTGCTGTGCTGGCAGGTGCTGGCACTGTCTGGCACGGATGGTGACATAGGGGGGAGCACTGTGTCCCTGGGAGCTGTCTGGCCTTCATGTGCTGTGGGGCAGCTGTGGTGGCTCTGGCTGTACCTGGCCAGGCTGTGTACAGGTGTGTTCCTGCTGTACCTGACCGGGCTGGGCACAGGTGTTGTGTGCCAGGCTGTGCTGGCACCGTGTGCCCAGTGCCACCCGTGTACAGGTGTTGTGTGCCAGGCTGGGCTGTGTGTACAGGCACCATGTTCTGGGTACCCCTGTCTGGGTGCCACCTGTGCCACTGTAGCTCATGGCACACTCAGAGACAGCCCCGTGTGTCCGTGGTGCAGCACCTGGCAGGATCTGGCAAGGGGACACCTTCCSCTGGCCCCTCCCATCGGGATGTGCTGCTGGAGCTGCTGCCAGCTCTCACTCGCCAATGTCCCTCCTCCACCGRCCCCGAGCTGCCCTGGCTGTTCTGTCCAGAGGAGCCCGGCCAGGGTGGGGAGATCCCAGCTGCTTGTGGAGGTGCTGCCAGCCCCCAGTGCTGTTCCAGCAGCACCCTAGTGACCCAGCACCAGTGTGATGTTGTCTCGTGTCTGTCTGGACCTGCTGCCCTCGCCCTGCTCCCCCAGGGTGGCTGCTCACCTGGTGCTGCCGGGGTCCCCGGCCACCCCGCTCCCGATTCCCAGGACTGTGTTTGGGAAAACTGATGTAGCAGGRCCTGGGAGCCACCCTGGCTCTCTGAGGATGAGATCCCTGCATGATCCCAGCATGACTCTGCGGGGTTCAGACACTGCCATGCTGAATGCCAGTGTTGTGTCGTGTCCCCACACATCAGTATCTCCTCTGGCCCCACTCTGTGCCGTGTCCCCAGATTCCAGCATCTCCTGTCTTATTCTGTGCTGTGTCCCTGGATTCCACCATCTCCTGTCCTCCTCTGTGCGGTGTCCCCAGACTCCAGTATCTCATATCCCACTCTATGTCGTGTCCCTGGATTCCAGCATCTCCTGCCCCACTCTGTGCCATGTCCCTGGATTCCAGCATCTCCTGCCCCACTCTGTGCCATGTCCCTGGATTCCAGCATCTCCTGCCCCAATCTGTGCTGTGTTCCCGGACTCCAGCATCTCCCCTGGTCCTCCCACTTCCATCCCAGTGCCCCGGCACGACCGTGCATGCTGCATGTGGGGGGCCCGGCCCTGGCCCCGGGACCTTAATGCCCTTGTGTCTTTTCCCTCCTCCAGGTGCGAGCCGGTGCTCGGTGTCCGCTGTAAACCTCCCCAAACACGTCGACTCTATAATCAACAAGCGGCTCTCCAAATCCTCCGCCACCCTCTGGAACTCTCCCAGTAGAAGTAAGAGCCCTTTGCGTTTGTCCCAGCGCAAGGGGCACAGCCCAGCCCCCGCGCAGCGCTGGGAACCCCCAAGGCCAGGGTCCCCCATCCCCAGGTGCCCGCGGAGAGAGGAGAAGCCGTTTGCTGTTTGCGGGAGGAGGCTGGAACCGGCCAGTGGCTCTTTGAGGCTGTGTGGGCTGGGAGGAGAAGGAAGAGGAGGAGGAGGAGGAGGAACGGCTGGGTGTTGGCAGCCCCGTGGGGCGCCAGAACGGGGATGGGAGCCTGGCTCCCTGCCCCAGGGCAGCTCTGGTGGGTGCTGGTGCAGCCACAGAGGGGCTGCCTGTCGTTGATCCTCCTGGGGCTGGGCACCATGCCGGTGTGCACTCAGGCTCCTGGGGCTGGGTGCCACAGAGCTCTGTGGCTGTGGTGCTGCAAGGTCATCCTGGCCCTGGGAGCACTGCCCAGGGCTGCGGCCGTGCCGGAGGGATGTGTCCAACAGAGGGATGTGTCCAACAGAGGGATGTGTCCAGCGCCGCTGTTGTGTTTGGGGGTTGCCTGGCGATGGGCGCCTTCCCGGCCGGGTATAAATAGCCAGAGCAGCTGACGCTGGCGGCTGTGGTGACGCAGGCAGGTCCCACCACCCTGCACTGGGGCTCAGGGACAGGCACCAGGGGCTGTCAGCACTGCCTGGGTGGGAGCAGCATCTCCCTGGGCCCGTGCCAGACCTGCCACCCTGTCCCCYGAGCACCCMTGGCTCTKTGCTGTTCCCTCSCCGCAGCTGGTGCTGCCCCTGGCCTGATGCCCAGTGGAGAGGGGCAGAGGGGCCCTGTCTCCATGTTTCCCATGCGCCGTGGTGTGTTTGGTGCTGGTGACACACTGCAGGGCAGCCAGTGGCAGCTCYGTGCCCAGCTGTGCCAGCTGTGTGGCCAGGCATCGCCGTTGTGTGGATGCTGTGAGCCTGATCTGGTTCCCGGGGCACTCTCAGTGATCCAGCACAGCTCCTGTGGGATGAGAGCACATTATGGCATCCCTGCGGCAGCTGGCACGTGCCAGGGCCTTGGTCACACAGGGCAGGGGCACAGAGGGGTGCCAGTGCTGGGCACAAGGAGAGGGCAGAGTGAAGGGGCTGCTGTCACCAGGGTGATATCCAGCACTGCTGGTACACGGTCACTGCRGTGCCCACAGGATACAGGGACACCATCATCGTCATGCCCCAGCGCCGCCCATGGGTGGACAGCCACCCACCCCTGCCTGTGCCTGCATGGCCCCTCATCCTGCTCAGCTCTGTGGGRCAGTGGGGACCCTTCCATCTGCCTGTGGCCATGGGGACCCTTCCCCAGCMGAGCCAAGCTCTGGGCACTCCTGGAATGGTGCACATGCCGTGGWATTGCTGCAGACACGTGGCTGCTCCCTCCCAGCAGCGGCTCTGGGCTGGGACTGGGGTCTGGAGGTTTATGGTGCACTRATGGCCCCTCTCCCTCCCCAGACCGGAGCTTGCAGCTGAGCCCGTGGGAGAGCAGCATTGTGGACCGGCTGATGACGCCCACCCTGTCCTTCCTCGCGCGCAGCCGGAGCGCCGTGACGCTGGCTGGGAACGGCAAGGAGCAGGGTGAGCCCCAGGGGTCAGGGACACGCTGGTGCTGGCACAGGCAGGGAACCAGCGTGAGGGAGCCTGGAGTCAGTGAGGAGCTGGCATCGGTGCCAGCTCTGTCCTGACCGCGGTCACTCCTCCCCCAGTGCCCGTGTGCCCCCGCTCAGCCTCTGCCAGCCCCCTCAGCCCCTGCCACAACCACCGCCTGCCACACCGCTGCTGGGAGCGCCGGAAGGCGGCTGCCGCCAGCCCCGATGTGACACCACGCCGCAGGACCGAGCCCTCGCCCGTGAGTGCCACCTCCCGCGGGGACCCCGAGTGCCAGGGCAGCTTAGGGGCACAGCGTGGCTTCCAGCCAAGCCCAGCACCCAGTGCTGATGCCATCTCTGTCTGTCCTTGGCTGGAGCAGAAAAAGAAGGAGAAGAAGGAGAAGGATCGGGAGAACGCCAAGGAGCGCAGCGCCCTGTCCCGTGAGCGCAGCCTTAAGAAGCGGCAGACGCTGCCGGCGGCACAGCCCCGGCTCCTGCCCGCGGCTGACAGCAGGTCAGGGCTCCCCACCCCGAGGCTTCCCAGCCCCTGACCCCACCCGGGGGCTGCCCCAGCCCCACTAACACGGTCTCTTGCTCTGTTTGCAGCCCCGGCCCCAAGAACCGTCCTTCATCACCTGCCGCCCCCAAGAACCGTCCCTCATCCCCTGCCACCCCCAAGAATCGTCCCTCGTCCCCTGCCACCCCCAAGAACCGTCCCTCGTCCCCTGCCACCCCCAAGGCCCGCCCGGCGTCTCCCAGCCCAGCCCTCAGCTCTCCCCACAAGCCTCCACTGCCTCGAAGCGCCCATTCCTCCCCCAAAGTGCGGGCCAGGGCCCGGGAGGAGCGGGGGGAACAGGAGGGCCAAGCGAAGGTGCGGGAGAGAAAGGAGGAGGAGCGGGGTCCGGCACTCGTGGCCCTTCCCGAGCCYCCCAAGGTGCCCGCAGAGCCGACAGCAGGTGGGTACAGCGCAGCTGGGGGAGCCTCAGGGCTGGGAGAAGCCGGAGCAGCCCTGACTCTGCCTGTCCCCCCAGCCCCTGCTGCCCCCGGCCCTGTGCCGGCCAGCCCCCCAGCCAGACCGCCCGCTGGCACCACGGACCGGGAGGAGGCTGCCCGGCTGCTGGCGGAGAAGCGACGCCAGGCCCGGGAGCAGCGGGAGCGRGAGGAGCGGGAGCGCCGGGAGCAGGAGGAGCAGGAGAGGTGGGTGCTGTCCCCCCGGCCCCCAGCMCCAGCCTCCCGCTGTGCTAAGGGCCCCCTCCCCACAGGCGGGCGCAGGAGGAGCGGGCACAGCGGGCGGCCGAGGAGCAGAGCCGGAGGGAGGCCCTGGCACGGCAGCGTGAGGAGGAGCGGCGGCTGCAGGAGGAACGAGAGGCTCAGGACAGAGCTCGGGCTGAGCGAGAGGACATGGAGCGGCTGCAGAGACAGGTTGGGGTGAACGGGGTGTGGGGAAAAAAGTGATGCAGGGGATGGKGAGGAAGATGTGGGATGGGGGACAAAGGCAGGGATGGAGGGGGAAGGCAGAGATGTTCTGTGATTCGCTCTCCAGCGGGATAAAGGGGTGAGAAGCAGCCCAAAACCCAAGGTGGCAGGAGGGAACACGGGGCAGGGCTGTGCTGAGCTGTCCAGCAGCATGTCCCCTGCCCTGGTCGCTGCCTCATCCCGTCCCTCACTGTGACACAGAAGGAAGAGGCCGAGGCGAGGGCACGCGAAGAGGCCGAGCGGCAGCGCCTGGAGCGGGAGAAACACTTTCAGCGTGAGGAGCAAGAGCGGCTGGAGAGGAAGAAGGTGAGGGTGGGGGGCACCTCTGGGTGCAGGGAGGGCATGGAAGGTTTTCCCTGGAAGGGATCCTGGGGCAGGTCTGGGTGGCCGGGGCTGTGTGTGAGCTCCTCTGTGCCTGCAGCGCCTGGAGGAGATCATGAAGAGGACGCGCAAATCGGACGCAGCGGACACCAAGGTGGGAGCCTGTCCTCTGTCCCGGGGCRCTGGGGACTTGGGGGACTCCACAGAGCCCTCCTGCCCCTGCCCACAGCCCCTCACGGCTCTCCTGTCCCTGCAGAAGAAGGAGGACAAGAAGGTGGTGAACGGGAAAGCGGCCGAGCAGGAAGATGTCCCAGGTGTGTGGKCACTCTGAAATCCTGCTCCCCTCAGCCACGGCCTGGCCTGGGCCACAGCTGAGCCAACTTCTGCCATGTCCTCAGGCCGCGAGAAGCACCTGGGGCCGATCCCCAAGGCGGAGGAGCTCCCGGAGACRGAGACCCCGAGCGCAGGGACGCCGGGGGGCACGAAAGGCTTGGTGGGCGAGGGGCTGCAGCCGAGGTGAGCGCGGGGACACCGGGGGAGGGCCGGGGGGCGGCATGGCCGGCGCTGAGCCCAGCCCTCCCATCCCGCAGCTCCAAGGAGGCGGCGGCCCTGGTGAACGGCGTGCAGCCCGGCAAGCACGAGAACGGCTTCTCGGGCACCGAGGGCTCCAAGGAGCTGCGGGATCTCTCCCACCACGGTGGCAGCCCCGGCAGCATCATCCCCTTCGGCGACAAGGAGCCYTTCCTCAAGCAGGCCGTGGTGAAGCCCCCACAGGTGACAGGTGAGCAGCGGGAAGGGTGCGGGGCGATGGCACCGTGCCCACCCCAGGCTCACACCGCTCTCCTTGCCCTCAGAGGTGCTGTGAGGGCCTGGCCGATGTCCCCAGGGGCCACTGCCCGCGCCCTGACCCCGGCGGCCCACGCTGACCCGTAGCTGTCATCACAACACGACCCTCGCTGCTCCTCCCGGGCGCCCCGGGGGGCTGTGGGACCCCGGTGGGGACGCCTGGCTGCCCTCTCTTTGTTCTCGTTTTTATTTCGTTTCGTTGGTTTTTTTTTTTTTTTTTATTTTAAATATGCACCTTATCAGACTGACAGCCCACCCTCGCAGCCCGCCGGAGCCGCCCCAGACGTGTGGTGTAATGATGTAGTTATTTAACTCGCTGGGTACAACGTCTGTGAATACTGTAAATAGAGCCGGCCGGGCGTGGGGATGCTCTGGGGGGCTCGGGGGGGGGGGTCACAGCTGCCTGTCCCCACGTCCCCCCGCATGTCCGTGTGTCCGGTGTCCCCGGGCCCGGCTGGCATCACGCTGCTCTGTGCCCTTGTGACAGTGTTATGCATCCAGACAACCTTTGACAACAATTAAAAGTGGACAATGCCCTCGGCGTGCCTGTGTGTGTCCGGGGAGGGGACTGGGCGGGTCTGTGCCCTCGGCGCTCCGCAGGGCTGGGCCGGGCTGGGCCGGGCTGGGCGTTTCCCGACCCCCACAGCAGCGGGGGAGGTTCACCCCCAGAGCCTCCAGCCCCACTCCATCAGCTCCAGATGAGGAGGGCTCATCCCGGTGACCACACCCCGCAGCAGGGCCCTGCCTCCCGGGCCCTCGGGAGCAGCACGTGGGACAAACCGGGAGCCTACGGCCTGCAGCATTGTTAGGGCTGGACGGGAGAACCCCGGCAAGATCCCTTCGGCAAGGGTCGCACGGCGGAGGAGGGCGGGCCGGAGCGGGCCGGGCAGAGTTGGGCGGACGCGCCCCGTCACCGTCACCGCCCCTGCCGCCATTTCCCGCCTGCGGACCCGCTCCCCGCCGGAAGGGCTGCGCGCACTGCCGCGCCATGGGCGGAGGCGGAAGTGACGCGCGGCGCGCGCGGCGCCCGCCGGGAGCTGTAGTGCGGCGGGACGGCCGGGCAGGGGGCGCGCGGCGTGGGCCGGACTACGGCTCCCGGCGGCCCCCGCGGGCGGGCAGAGCGCGCGCGCGAAGCGGAAGTGCGTGAGGCGGAGGCGGAGGGGGCGCTTGGTGCGGAGGGGCCGCGGCGGAGCGGCGCCGGTGAGTGCCGGGGCACGGGGGGTGGTCCGCGGGGTGTCTGCTCCGCCTCGCCCGCCGCCGGGAGCTTCCCTTACCCTCCGTCCTCTCCGGGCCTTCCGCGGCCGCCTCGCCCCGGCTCTGCCCACTCCACCCTCCCGCCCATCCTGGGCCTCACCGCGACACTGCACCCCCCCTTTCCCGGTGTCGCGGCCCCGCATGTCCCCGGGCGGGGCTCATTCGCGGCTCCCGGGACCGCTTTGGCCCGGCCCCAGTGTGCCTCGTGGTGGGCCTAGGCCCGGCCAGGCCTTGGCGCCTCCTCGCGGCCCCGGGGCCGGTTGGGCCCGCCCGGGCCTTTCCCGGGGCCGCTCGTGTTCTTCTGTGGGCTTCGCACACTATTCCTGTGTCCCATTCCCGGAGATCCCCGTTCTCCGCCCGCGCCTTTGGGCCGCGCCACCGGGGGTTCCGCCACGCGTCGGTCTGTCCCGTAGGTCCCATCCCGGTGTCCGGGACTCCGCGTGGTTCCGCGGCTCGGGAAGCGCTGCCGGGGCCGCCGAGGGAGGCCTGGGGCTGGGGCTGCGGGAGCGGCAGCTCGGGGAGGCCGCAGCCGTGATCCCGCGTCCCAACCGCCGCGGGTGTGTGGCTCCCGCAAGGTCCCGCACCGGCGCTCAGCGCTGCCCGCTTCMCCGTGCAACAGGAGGAATTTGTGCTCTCGCATTTCCTGCTCTGCATCTTGCTTAAACGTCAAGTTTGGCTGAACTTCAGRCGTTGTGGCAGTGGCTCAGACACACCGTGTGAAGCCTGAGTGTTCATTTTACTCGGRCTGATAAAGGCTTTTTCCACTAGTTCGTGTTGTGTTGGGGAGATGAACATGCTTGAGGTTCCACAACCGCATTTCAAAGCCTATCCAAAGCGATTGTCACTGTATTTCCTCCTGGATGGGTTTCTGGGTGTTTGTGTGGAAAGTGAGATGTAAGTGTGAAATAAGCAGTGCTCYATAGAATCACAGAATCATGGAATGGTTTGGGTTGGRAGGGACCATAAARGTCAYCCAGTCCCACYCCCTGCCATGKGCAGGGRCACYTTCCACTRTCCCAGGTTGCTCCAAGCCCCATCCAGCCTGGCCTTGGACACTTCCAGGGAYGAGGCAGCTACACCTGCTCTGGRCAACCTGTGCCAGGGCCTCACCACCCTCATGGGGAGGAATTTCTCCCTAATCTCTGATTTAAACCCACTTTCAGTGTGAAGCCGTTCCCTGTGTCCTGCCTTGGGAGGAGCAGGTGTGTGTGTGGTGTGTATGCAACAGCATCCGCTGAGATCTGTCAGAGGTGGGGAACTCCTTAATTTTTATGTATACAGTGATGAGCCAGAGAGGTTTGTTCATTGAAATAAGTAATTTAAAACCATTCAGAAGATATTCTGGATTGTCTTGTAGCTTGTGGTGGAAGAGAAGAGCTTTTATTGCTGTGGCAGYGCAGAGGCTGCAGGGTCACATCAGCAAATGGATGTTTTCAGGCTGCTTTTCCTGACAGCACAATTAAATCATCCAGTTACTCTCTAGAAGGACTCCTGAGAATTCCCTCTTGCTGGGAGTGAGGGCAGATGGTGTGTCAGTGCTGATGGTGTGTGACATTTCGGGTGAGCTTTASTGTGCCCTTGGTGGGTGGCCAGGCTGGGAGAGCTGCCCCCAGGTATTGGGTGTCATACCCTTAGCTCCACTCAATCAAAAGGTGTTTCAAAGCTTTATCTCTCAGGTTCCCTCAAAGGGAKTTAGTTGTAGGCACAGGAAAGCAARKGCTAGGACACAGMAGTGCCTTCTGGAGTCTTCCATYGTTCCTCTGTCCTGTTCTGGAACTTGTCAGGTGCCCAGCATGGAGCAAGGAAATGGCTGGCTTTGTGACCTCTCTTATGAGTTGCACAATCTCACAGCAGATGAGAGGACGAAACAAGGTAGTTATTGTAGAGAGCTTTTGTAAGTGTACATTTTGGTGTCATAGGATCCTCTGGAGGGTCCAGGGCCTTGTGACTTTTGTCTAGCATTTCCTTGGGTGCTGCTACATATTTTTTATTTGCTTCCTTCCTTTTTGAAATTATTGTCCCTACTTCAGCAGGAACAGGGAGGGCAAGTAAGAACTCAGTTTGTTTGAACAGTTACCTTCAATGTCCTTAGGAAGCTGAAGGCTGGGAATGCTGCTCTTGAGGCAGGGCTTCAGTGGTTGGGCTGTGTGTCTAAGATTATGTGATTTGGAAATGCTACAGAGGGTTGCAGAGTTCTGGGGTCTGAACCTCCAGCTGGGGGTCCTGTCCCTGGGATGAGGGAGGCACAGGGCAGCCAAGGCCTTGCTGCTCCTTAYCTCATTTTCACATCTTTTTTGTCCACGGATCCAAAGGGGAAACCTTTTACCTGCCAGTTGATTGTAAAGGGTAGTCAGGCATTGGAAGGGGCTGCCTAGGGAGCTYTGGAGTCCTCATCCCTGGAAGTGCCCAGGGAGCACCTGCATGTGGCACTCAGTACTCTGGGCTGGGTGACGCGGTGGGGATTGGACACAGGCTGAACTCAGTGAACTTGGAGGTCTTTTCCAACGCAAATGATTCCATAAAGAAACGACCTGGCCCTAGGAAGGAGGTGCCTTTCCAAGGTGCTGTAAAGCCTGGGAGCACTGAGCTGTAGCTGCATGTCTGTCTGGACTGTGTTGGCAGCAGCAGGTGCTAGTGGTGATAGATCCCTGCCCGTGTTCTTTGTCTGCAGCAGACCTGTCTGTGTTTCTGCTGAGTTATACCCGGGTGACTTCATGCTGTTTTCCATCCTTCCTGATTTCCTGCCTCTCCACAAGCTCTGTGTCTCTGGAAAGCATAGTTCTGCTGTCAGTGCTTCAGTGAGTGCTGTGTGGGAAGAGGTTTCCCTGGACACTGGGGTTTAGGAGCAGCCATGTGCCCTGACCTTAAATTCACTTCTAATGCTTTTATATGGAAGCAAGGCTTTGTCATGTGTATCGTAAATAAAATAGGTATTCTGCTGTTGGGGTTATGATAATATAATTCAGCTGTCTGCTGCTGTCTCCAGCTCATTTAAGTCAGGAGCTGTGTAAAGAATTAAAGAAAACAGTCATTTGGGCCAGGCCAGGCCTGGGGGCTCACAGTGAGGTATCATAAGCTGCAGGAGAGCTGGTGAACACTTTCTGACATGGATGTTGTTATTAGGAAAAAAAAATGTTACAGTTATAAAACACCAGGATATAGAATAAGTGACAATCTGTGCACATCAGCAGATCTAAATTTGGTTTACATGCTCCCACTTTCTCTGCTGTCAAAGAAATGTTGCTTTGGACTGGATAAGCCTGGGGWTGCTTTTCATTGAAAGGCTATGATGTTCCCTACTTGTATCCCTGAAGGAATAGAGTGGTTTGGCCAAAAGTTTGAGCATTTTTCAGCTCACTTGGCTTTGTCTTTGTGAAATGACAGTTTGTCRTGTTGGAACTTGTTAATTGTTTGAGCAGACACGGAGCCTTTAAACTTTTTTCTCCATTTCTGGAAAAGTTTACAGTATGCTGGGCTGTGTTTAATGGCTGCATGTGCCAGGGCAGGAATGTGGGGTTTGGGTCGTGTGGTTTCCTTGTGGTTTCCTTGGAATTATGGCGGTACAGGGATTTCTTTGGTGAGGCAGGAATTTCAGGATATTTAGCCACATAGTTCAGGCCATGGACATTGAAAGAGAGAGAAATGGTGTTGGTGGTTGCAGGAGCTGTTTTAGTTCCCCAAAGGTGATGGTGCCAGGCTGTGTGACAGCTCTTGGTGGCAGTGGGGTTGTGCCGGTGCCCCCTGAGCCGCCCCTGTTTCTGGACACAGCATTGCCTGTGTGGAGTTCTGTAGTGGTCTGAAGATGAGGAAGTTGTTAAATTTAGCCCCAGCAGCTCATCAGGTCTTTGTTCTGCTGGAGCCAGGCCGAGGTGGTGCCTGGGAAGGAGCCGGTGCCATTTTGTTTCCGGATGACAGGCTGGGTGTGTGGGTCTGGAGTCTCCTACCGTAAAGGAAACATCCTTCCCCTGCTCACACAGAAACTGTGTTAGCAGAGCATGAGCATTTGGGGAGTCACTGCTGGGAGATTGGAGAAGTTAAGAGTTCCTGCTTAATTTAGCTTTATCATGTCAGAGCTATGAATAGTGAAATCACGGGATCACATTTCATGCCAGCTGGGAATGGTGTTTGCGCTGCCTCACTCCATGGTAACCGGAAGCTGCTGGGCCATAAAAAAAAAAAAAAGTGAATCTAATGGCACACAGAGATGGCACCCAACTGCACTGGGGGTTGTTTCCCACCCAAGGAGGGGTTTTCTGTCCGAGCCCTTTCTCCTGTCACACGTGAACACAGTTTGTACCTCTCCGGTGTCTGAGAATGAGGCCTGTGCACAGCCCTGCTTGTGGCTCCAGTGATCTCAGAGCAAGTGCCCTGCTCACAATTTCACCTCCACATTCGTCACCCGGCCATTTTTAGCCTGCCATGATTTACAGGGTGAGCTGGATGCRCAAACCCCAAAGAGCCCCCGCTGAGACTGCGGGGTGTGGAGCTGGCTCAGCTGGCCACTGCTCCTGCTGCTGCCTTTGGTCACTCCTGCCTTCAACTGAGTGAAAGCAGCAGGGAAAAGAGGGGCAGGGAACCCCACAAGAGTTTATCAGCTCTGGGAGCATTGAAGGTGATGGGGCAGTTCGGGGTGTCAGGCTGGAATTCTGTCCTCCAGGGTGTGAGGCTCAGCATTAATGATGTTAACTAACCTGTGCCTTAACAGGGGGCTGGACATGTGATACCAGGTGCCATTGTGGACATTGTAATTTACACCTGAAATAATTACAGTAGTTGCTCCTGTGGGGCTGTGGGTGAGGTTGGTTTCTCAGGTGGAGACCTGTGTGTGCACTGTCTRATTATATGAGGTTATTTTGGTGGTCTTTTTTTATTGGGAAACGGTACTGGGATGAATGGCTAAAATCAGAATCCTTTTCCTGTGCTGCCAAAATAGGAGGATTTGCCAGTGTCTGGTTTGGTTTAAATTTGATTTTCCCTTTTTTACTTAGGTCAGTYGCTTCTAAAGCAGTGTTTAGAACCAGAATTGATGGGACACTTGTACAAGGTATGTGAACACAGCATGGAAATTGTTCAAATAAACTTATTCTGTATGTACAGGATTCCTGTGAACAGGCATTTCCCTCTGTTTTGAAGCCTGGCAGAGTGTAGGGATGGCCTGGTCTAGTGCCTTGTGCTTGCAATAATGCCACAATTTCTTACTTTTTTTTTTTTTTAAGAATTTTAAATGTTATACCAGGTCATGGAAATCCTTGTCCTTGTTTTCCTCTGAGATAGCAGGATTCCAGTTRAGGTAGAGATAAATGAAGTGCTGGCTTGAGAATATGTGAGTAGTTTTGCTTTTTTCCAGCTTATAAATGAAATTTGCTTCAGTTTGTATTTTCATAGGTTAGATGTGTGGAGAGTTGTAATTCCTCAGGAGGTTCTGTTTTGGCTGTAACTGTACTGTGTGTTGCAGAAGAAATTCCAAAGAGCCCCCACTCAAACAGTTTTCTGTTACTTGCTGTTTATTTGGAAGCAGAACATCCAAGTTTTTTAAGTGTGTGAAGCCTGCTGGGCTCCAGCTGGCAGACACCTGAGAGGATGGAAATGTCTGGGAGGATGCAATTCATCCTCTTTGCTGAGAACTTCATTTACACACAAGTTTGAATTCTTTGAGTTAACTGATTTGTGAATRTTTTTCTTAAGGAAAGTAAATTTGGCCATTTCTTACTCCCCAGGAGGTTCCAAAACTCCAGGTATGGATTCTCAGCCCCTCGGATTGTTGTCAGCTCTTCAGTTCGTATCCAAAGCTGCTCAGAACAGTAGGACTGTGCTGTGAGAAAAGCCATCAGTTTGGGGAAAGACCTGATTTTTCTGCTTTTCCCAAGCTGTGCAAATTTGGAAGGAAAAAGCTGATGAAAATAGGTTTTCCCCTTTTTTTAAATTATGGATGTTTTCTTCTATGTTTGACAAACTCTAGCCTCCCGACTTCTGTAACRAAAGCACCCAGATTTCTAATCAGCTTTTTCTTGGATTGTTTCCTTGAGCTCTCTGTCACTAAACTGTCTGAATAATGTATGACTTTATAAGCTCAAATATTTATAAAATAGTTTCTCTCAAGTAGCCAGTTTCAGAACAGTCACTGATTGGGGTTTGTAGCTGATCAAATTTTTTGGAAAGGGATTGTTCAGCAATCTGCAGAATCGATCCTTTCCAGAAGAACCTGTAAATWCTCTTCCAGCCATTCCATAGAACCTGCTTCTAATTATCTGAACCCAGGGGTGGAGCTCAGGGTTAAACTTCTTTAGGGATTAGTTTAATGGTGTGAGAACCCAAATGTGCTTGAAGGAAAATTTTAATTTTGAAAGCAAATTGGCTAGAGAGAAATTGAAACTGCTGCTGACAAATTTGGGTTTCTCTTGCTGTGGCAGAATAATTCTGGATGTTTTCCCCAAGGCATGTTTGGCACATGTTAGAGTAGAACACTCTGTTTTGTGGTTGGATTTTCGATCATTTTATTTAGCAGTGTTGTCTGGGACATTTTTTGCTGAGGAGGTCGGTAGGTGTAGTTGTAGCTTTAGTTAACGTGGGTCATAAATCTTCTGAAAACAGACTGGATCTGGGAAGAGWGATCGTTCTGCTTTTTGTTCCCCCAGTGAAATTTGATTAGAACTAACATTTCAATTTGCTYCTCTCTGGCTGGCAGTAGGAGCTGTGCAGGTGGTTCTTCCTTTCCTCTCAAGTGTTCTGTTTATATCAATAACATACTTAAAGTTTGGTCTTGCACCAAAAATTARCTTGAAAGGACAGAATCCAGTAGAATGTGAGGTGTTAGAGTTGGGTTCTGAGCTAACAAAGATGAGTCTGCTGTCTGCACTTGCTGCTTCACTTCAGGGACACAGAGAGCACAGCAATTCTTTATAAGCTTATTTTTTTTTTTGCAGTGATTGTTGTTGACTCATTGTACAGAGCACACTTTGTAAGGTGTTTTGTGGGATTATTCCTTTTTTTTCAGAATGAACTAATCTTGTTTGGGTTTTGGGACTTGGGATTAGGAATTGTAGAGCTGGCAGAAGGAGAATTAGTTTTTTTTTCTTCCCTGATAATGAAGGGTGTTGAGCAAATGAAGGAGAAGTTCAGCTGTTCCTTTCGAGCTGAATGTGCTGGTGACACCAAATGGATGCCAAGAGGCTCGGGCAGAAATGTGCTCTCTAATGAGGTGCCACCTCATTTGCTTTGGGCCTCACAGCAAAATAAACCACAACAGCTTCACTCAAATGCTAGCCAGAAAAAAAAAAAAAAGCAAATTTTTGTTTTCCTACCACTGTTCTACGGAGCTTTCTACAAATGCTTTTACAAAACATTTAATATTTATGAGCTGAGTGTTTGCAAACACTGTGTGATAAATGGAAACCACTGTAAGGAATTTCACCACGCTGTGCTCGTGTCTGAGCTATGTACACAAGCCATGTCACTTGTTTCCAGGTGTTTTGGGGTTTATTCTCAGATATGAACACAAACARCTGCCTTGGCAGGGAGGTGTGGGCTGTGTTTCTGTCTCCAAGCTGGCCAGCTGTGTGCAGGATCCTCACTGACACCTTGGGATGGAGTGGGCTCAGCTGGCTGCTCTGGGCAGGGCTGAAATCCTAATGTGTGCTGCCTGAAAGACCTCGAACAAAGGAGTGGAAGATGCAAGGAGTCATAAAGTAATMCAGGCCAATTGGAAACAGGGAACAAATTCCTGGAAAAAGGCATTGTGACAACCAGCAGTGTTCTACGTTTGACCCATGACTTGGCACATGGAAATGTTCTTTACAGTGTTCTGCAATAAGAAACTCCTGRACTATGATTTCCACTTCAGCAGAGAGCGTTGAGCACGTTTCTCAATTTCCTTTCCCTATCTGGAAGAAAGGTTTGCTACTCCTGCCTGCTGTGTGTTGAGTTGCTTCCTTTTTCTGTGGTAGTTCTCTAAACACAAGAACAATATTTTTCTCCAAAGGAGAATCCAGGTTTTGCTCTGGATAACACCTCTATGTGTGGGATTGTACCAAAACCTGGTGGTAACAGTGGTGTTTGGGAAATAGGCTAAAAAACCCCAAATCCCAAGTATTCTGTCACAAAGCAAGAAATAATGGGTGTGGCAAACTCTTTCTGCCACTGTCAAAGGCTGAAAGTCAAAGATGTGTGTAAGATATAGGTTGAGATTTCTCTTTTTATGGATATTTAGACAGATGAACAAAACAACAGTAAAAATAATAAAAAAGGCCTGTGGCATGCTGTGGCTTTTTCCCAAGATTGGTAAGCAGGATACAAAAATCACTAAACTTTGCAATGCCACCAGGTTGTTGTCCTGAGAACAGGACTTAATCACCAGTTCAGAGAAAGGTTTCAMGGTTTTTTGAAAATTGTACTTTTACAGTGAAGTAAGAACAAGAATTAATAGCTTTAAACAAGTCTATGGCTGAACACAGAGTAAGTTACATTCTTGCTGTTAGATCAGAGGTTTAATAACATGGAGTAATTTCTGAGGTTGTGTTTACTGTTGTGTTCTCTTCTAAAACCTCCACCCCTCCAGCAGTGCATGGAAGGATTCTGAAATGTAACATAGACCTGTCAGAAAAGCTCCCAGTGGACTGCTGGCTCCCTTGGATGACGGCGATATKCTGATGGATGAATTGTCATGAAAACAATTGTTTCTGTTGGCTTGTGGATTCCTTTAACAATATGGGAAAATCCTTAGTCCTGAGCCCAGTGAGACCATTCAAATGGGCTGAGGGAAATTACTCCAGCACAGCTGTACAGGTGCACTGACAGATGTGTGTCACAGGAGGTGGGATGGGGCAGGGGAGGTGGAACAAAGAAGGAAGAAGACATTTTTCATAAAAATCTATGAAAAAATTCTTGGTCAGCTGCAGTGTATGTGTTCTGTGAAACACTGAGGGTCTGATGAACGCTTTGGGTGCAGCAGGAGTTTATGACAGCCAGTTCACYTCTGGTAGCAGTACAGCAATGCATGTACAAAGGTGTATTTTCTCATTTCAGGTTTGCTTCCTGATTTCATAATTGACAAAGCTGAGACAGTGAAATCTGACTGAAGAGYGCAAGGTGTGAACCTGCTCAAGCAGGTAGGCACAGAAAATAAAATCTTCACAAAAGGTAAAACTGACTGGCTTGGGATTTGGACTAGACCTTCTTATATCCCTTTTCTTTTGGGCATGCTTAAAGTTAAACTGATGGTAGAATTCTGCTTTCATTGATAATGTTACTGTGCAAAGGGTGTGGAATAGATTTAGAAGAAGAAACTCAGCATTGTGTCTTTGAATGTTTGGGCTTGTCTTCCCAAGTAACTGCAAAATGCAAGAGTAAAGTAGAACAAATTAGTGAAACAATCTTGGATGTCCTGGAAGAAGTAGTATAGAAGAAGTATTAAAAAAAAACTTTTATATTTTTAATGCTGCATTGACTTATCTTTGGATTTATACCCTGGTGGTTTTTGAGAGAAGAGCCCTGCGTCCCCCAGATACCTTAATTGTCCAGATTATAAAATGTCACACTGATCTAAGTGTTAAATCCCATATTATGCTATGTGCCCTCCTCCAGCTTTTGTTCTTTGCTTGAGCATTGCAGTGATTTCAGTCAGTGGCCTTAAAAGTTTTCCTTATCTGTTGGGAACATTTAAATTCCAAAGCTGTGGAAGCTTATGGAAGTGCACAGCAGTGAGAGATTCTCAATGGTGACCTTTTTTCATTGCTTCACAGTTCTGTCAGGAGGTAAAACATTAACTTTGCTGCCACTGTTTCCTGACAGTAGTTTGCCTTCTGGGCARAGTCCATCGTGGTGCTGTAGTGGGGGCATTTGCTCTTCTGTTGCTTCCATCAGTGGTGTGCTGGATTGCCCTGAGGATTCAGGAATGGAGAAGGCAAAGTTTGCTTTATGTGTGGTTTTATGACAGATGAACAAGCTGTCAGGTGTCTGTTTCCCAGGGGGTAATGCCATACCAGAACTTCTAAACTCAGCACACAGATCATATCCAAAAACAGCAGATGTTTTTGAACAGRAGACTCTACTCCTTGAAAAGATCTGCTGGACAGCTTAGAATTGGGCCTGCAGAAGAGACAAACTGAAAAACAAAAGTATAAAATCCCTGGCAATGCTTCCAGCTGGACATGCCCCCCAGATGTGTGTAGTCACGTTTTTCTGCTGGGAGAGGAGATCTGGATCAGGGAGCAGGATCAGCCTCATCCCTTCCCAGGTGCAGGTGGAGCTGGTGTCAGGTTCTGTAGCTGTAGGAAGGAAGTGGGACTCTGGCAGGGCAGATTAAGAATAAATTCCCATGGCACTGTGCAAATGCTTCTGCTGCAGTCCCTGCTGAGCATCTCCAGGAGCTGTGTGCTCTGGGCACAGGGAAAATGGGAATGGGATGTCAGCAGCCACTGATGTTCTCAGATTTGCCTTTACTTCACTTACAGGCACCTTTCTATTGAAAAAATATATTTATAAAATCCTTTTTGTAAGAACAGATTCTTTCAGAGCAGGGTATTTCACTGAATGTACTTTATCTGAGTCAGTCATTCTTAAAACAAAATGTGTATCACAGTAAGCTTAAAACTGTGGTTAACTCAGAGGAGCTGACGTAACTCCACTGTGCAGTTTGTTTAACCTTATGAGTGCTGATAGAGCATAGCAACTCTTTTTCTATCCTAGCARGAGTTACCTCATGTGTCAGGAATGAATCAACTTTTAAAATGTTGGCAAAGATAAAGAGCCCTTCCAAGATGTGAGCATTTGGCGCACGTCACACACACCAGGCTGTTGTTTGGCTGGGAAGTTCTGTGGATCAAAGTGAAAGACAAAAATTCTTAAACAGATCAAAGTAATCCTTCTAAAATCTATTTTGGGGTCTTCTTGGGATTTCCTGAGAGTTAGTGCCACATCTTCTGTATCTTGCAGTAGTTCCTGTTACCATTTCTTTCTTCTGTGTYTCCTCCATGTTTTGGTTTCCAATGCTCAGCATTGGATTGTTTTGGCCAACAGAGTAGGAAGTGCTGCTGGTTCAGCAGACATATTCAGTGAATTAAAAGGAAATACTTAAAAATTATCTTTTCACACATTCTTTCCCTGAAAAACGACCGAACACAAGAACAAACTTTGTTTCTTGGTGGCAGTATCTTTTGATTTTTGTCCCTGGGGCAAATTATTATTTCTTAATAGAACAGGAAGCCCTGATTTTACTTTTTTTTTTTTTTTTTTTTTTTTCCTACTGTCAGATGTGGAATGTATTCAAATACTTCAGCTAGGAAATATTCCCAAACAAGCACAGATCAAATTGAATTGAATTGATCTAACATCTTTAGTATAGGGAAAGGGAAGAACGGGAACATGTAACATGATTTTTTTAAGGTAAAAAAAAAGACAACTTCCCATTTCTAGAAAGATGAACCACTCGCCACTCTCCCAGCAGTTGCTCCTGTGCTGGGCATTTTATTTTTCCTGGAAGTGCCCTGGCAGAAGTTGAAGTCTTTGGTAACCATATATGTAATTTTGGAGAGCGACTGGAAGTGAAGGCATTGCAAGTCAGTCCTCTGGAATTTCCTTAAAATGGATATAACAGCAGCAGCAGCACTTGATCAGTTGTGTTTGTGTACCTGAATGTCTCTATTTTTATCAGTGGGTAAAAAAAAAAAAGATTTAAGTTTGTACTAATATAGTTCATTTTTATTTCTGGCTCTTTTTCATTAGTTATTTTAGCTGAGGAGTTTGTTATTAATTCACGGAATACTCAAGTAATGCACATTTCAGTCACTGGTACAAGAGAGCAGATCAGGGAGCATGTAACTGAAAGATTTGTGTGGTCAAACTATTCCCTGAATCATCTTCTGAGGGACTCTCTAATGTTTACCTGTATACATGCCTGAAAATAGCCCAGGTAATTTATAATTATGACTATTTGGAGTAATTTAGTGCTACAGTGTAATCTCTTCTGTCTCTGAATATTTGGGAGGACATCTGATTTATTTTGGCTGCAACAGAACTCCTGGCTGGGTGACCTGGTGACTGATCACAGCAACTGCAGGAACTGCACAAGCAGAGAGGACAGGATTGAACCTGAGCAGAGCTGTGCAATTAGGGTCACATTCCTCTATCTTGGAGTATCAACTTTTTAATTATTTCCCTCTGAAAAAAGTTTCCCTCTAGCTAAAATTATTTCCCTCTAGCTAAAAGTTTACGGGGTGGGTTTTTTGATGGTAAGCTTTTTTATTTCTTCCCTGTCCTTTAAAGCAGTGGCAGCTGGCTGCACAGACAGGGATGTGGGCTGCAATTACATAGAATTTTCACTTCCATGGGCTGGTTTATCTCTAGAGGTGTCCTTGCCTCAGCTAGCAGCATGGCCCTGCCTCCTCCCAGGCTTGCATTAACTTGGTTCTTTCAACTGTCACACTCCCATTTGTGATTACTCTGGGTTTGGAGCCTTTTATTCTTTTTGCAGTTTTCCTCCTCAGACTGAAATAAACCTTCTATTCTGAGCCCAGCACCATTCATCTGTTCCTAGCAGGCACTTCAAACATTCCTATTTCCAGCCTTATCAAGCTCCACGTCCCTGGAATCTGTCAGCCTGCCAGGTGCTGCCTGTTTTGCTCCTATCAACCACATACTTCATTTCTCAAATACTTCTATTTCCCTGTTTCCCTCAGGTGCACAGACAGGTGCTTGCAAAGATGTCTAAAACCAACAAATCCAAGTCTGGATCCCGTTCCTCCCGCTCGAGGTCTGGGTCGAGGTCACGCTCCCGTTCCTTCTCCAAATCCCGCTCCCGTTCCCGTTCTATCTCACGGTCAAGGAAACGCAGACTGAGGTGAGTGTGGGCAGCTAAAGGGTGAAATGGGACTTTTCCTCACTTGCAGGTAGTTTGTCACTTAATTCTTTTCCAGGGAAAGGTTTTGATTAGATCTCAGAACGGATAATGTCCTGTGTCTCAGGCTGTTTCATGCCAACCTGTGCTGTTTGGGTGTTTTTAATGACTTGGGAAATACATTGTGAATAAATGAATAAATTAGGAGAGCAAGATGTTTGTCAGCAAAGTCAAGATCTTTGTTTTGAGACTTTGGTTGTTTTAAGGCTTTAATGTGATTGATCCCAGACTTGAGGGGCCTTTGCAGATGTCATGTGCCTTTCCCCGCTTGAGAAGTGAATTCTCAAGCAAGTTTTAATATCCATTTAAGACACTGATGTGAAAGGTGGGGGCAGTTCTTGTTGTTCCCTTGCCCCTCTTCTTGACATGCAGGAGCCAGGAAAAGGAAAGATGCTTCTGGAGAAATAAAGTGGATAATTTTGCTGCAGTTAATACTGAGAAATCATTAATGTGTGTAATAGTTGTTCCTGTCTCCCTGAGTTGCTTTTGAGCAGGCCAGTTACAGGCTTGTGTCTTCCCTGGATGTCTGTTTTTTCCCTTTTCTCTTGGCTAAGCATTCTGCATCTGGCAAAGCCATTCCAGCTGGATGGGGTGTAGTGGTGTTCTCCTGCCTTTTCACTCAAACGAATAACACGTATTCTGAAAACCACTGAGCTGTGAACACATGCAAGTGTTAACAGTTAGAAATTTTTAAAATACAGTGGCTCTAATGAATGTGCAGTTGGAGAAAGAAGGACATGACAAAACTAAATTAGAGGTGGAGACTCGAGTCCAGCCGAGCCCTTTGCAGAAGGAAGCTGGAATGCTGGAAGATCCGTGCTCGTTTGGGAATATCTCCTAGCTGTGAAGGAACTTTGGCAGCTGGGAAAAAGGCATTCTGTGCAAACATTATTGTTTCCTCTGTGCTGCTGCTGAAGCTACTTATGCTTTGTAAATAACTCCTTTTTTTTAAAAGAAAGAGTCCAAATGGAGGGGGTCAGCCCAGCCCAGCCCCTCCGCCTGGCCTTGGGATGTGCTCCAAGGTAGGTCTGGTGGGATCTTGGCATAAATGGCTGTTGCTGTGCACTTCAGGATGCACCAGAAATTATTTTGCTCTTCCTTTGGTAGGTTTGCTATTTCTTCTATGTTACAGTGCCCTGTTGGAGTCTGCCTAATATCTCCTGCTTTCTTTATGACTTTATTTCTCACTTCTTGTAAATGCTGGGGATTTAGCCCTGGAGCAGTACAGTGTCGACAGCTCTGGGGGCTGGCAGAGTTGGGGGAATTATCACTTTTGGTACTTCCTTTATTGTGTAACTTTCACTTTATTTTTCTAAAAAGATTTCTGGTAGATAGTCTCTGTAACTTTTGGAGTGAAATCTTTGTGCTGCAGCCTCTCTAAAGCACTAGAACAGATTTTGGGAGCGGCATATGACAGGTCCTTGCTGATAATTGATGACAGATGCATCAGTTGTCTGAAAACTGAGCGTCTGTGTTCCTCATGCCTTGGACTAGAGCTTGTTATAGCTGGTCCTTGCCTGCTGCCTCTGTTTTTCCTTCTGATCACTGTTTGAATGAACAAGTGTCTCAGATAAGTTTTTTGAAGGATTGAAAAATCTGTTAAAGTGATCATTAAGCTGTTTGTTAGCAATGATTGGAGTATGAATAAGAGTTCCTGCTAAACTGTGACTTGTTGGGTAGGAGGAAGAAATTAGAACTGAAGTTCATCTCTTCACACATCTCTGTGTTAATTGTGTAGGAATTCCAGCAGCAGGTGGTTCTCCCTTGGTTCTGGGGGTTTGAGGTGTGAGGGGTGAGGAGCAGCACTGAGTTCTTTGTGAGGAAATTCATGTCTGTTGGAGTACGATAATTGCATGTGTCAGAGCCGGAGCTCGGAATGCAAGAAAGGGCTGTGGAAACTGTTCCAATGGATGTTATTTACTGAAATTCCATTCGGAAAAATCTCTATTTCAACTTCCTAGTTTGGCCAGTCCTTACCGTAGCTCTGGCATCCGAGCTACAGTGGGGCCTTTAAACAGTCACACAACCGCAGCACTTTAACGGGAGGGACTGTTGGGACCATTAGCCCCTGGAATCTGCATTTTTCCAGATTTTCCTGCGTTTTTCCAGGTTTGTGCATTCCGGGATTCCGGTTTGGCGGATGCGGGCGGGGGCGCCCGCAGCGCCACCTGGCGGCTCCCGGCGGAGGTGTCCCGGCGCTGTCCCACCCCGGGAATTCCGTGGGATTGTGCCTGGGATGCGCTTTTGGGAGCTTAAAACCCGGTTAGACCCGCTGCTGCCCTTTTCCTCTTGAGGTGCAGCCATTTATTTAACTCTCCTGACAAGGAAGTGAGGTTTCATCTGGATTATCAGAATTTTCTAGTACAAAAGAAGTTGGGACATGAGAGAAAGATTTGGGATCTGCTCCAATAACAGCATGATTTGCATTATTTTTTTTTTTGTGAATGAGGTATAACCTTGACCTTGAGCTGTTAAAGGCTGGATGCTTGAGATCCATCACTTTTTCTGAAGCTGGATAGCAGTCATGTTCATCCCAGCAAAATGGAGAGCAATGTGTGTTTATCGTAGTCTCTGCAATGATACTGAAATCAAATATTTGACAATATCACAGGTACAGGTTATTTCCACTGCAGTTTATTCATGGCAAAGTGTAACACCTCAAACAGATAAGGGTAAACCAAAGAAATTTCTTCTAAAAGCTTTGAAATTTGTTTTTGAAATTCCTTTTAAAATAAGTCTTTAAATAAAAAGTTGTGGTGGAACAATAGACTATAAAAGTAAATTATAAAAATAAAAATAAACTGTAATATAAAATATTTGTGTAATTTTTTTCTTTTATCAGTTCTAGGTCTCGTTCAAGATCCTATTCTCCATCTCATAACAGAGAAAGGAACCATCCRAGAGTGTATCAGAACCGGGATTTCAGAGGCCATAACAGAGGATAYCGGAGGCCCTATTATTTCCGTGGCAGAAACAGAGGGTTTTATCCCTGGGGCCAGTACAACCGAGGAGGATATGGMAATTACAGGTCCAACTGGCAAAACTACCGGCAGGCCTACAGCCCTCGCAGGGGGAGGTCGCGCTCCCGCTCGCCCAAGAGAAGGTCTCCTTCCCCACGGTCCAGAAGTCATTCCAGGAATTCTGATAAGTCATCTTCTGACCGGTCAAGGAGATCTTCCTCTTCCCGCTCGTCCTCGAATCACAGTCGAGTCGAGTCTTCCAAGCGTAAATCTGGAAAGGATAAGAAATCATCCTCCAAGGATACGCGGGCGTCCCAGGCTGCGGGAGATAACCAAGGAGAGGAGTCTAAGGAGCAGCAGTTTTCAGGAGTGGGGGCTCAAGACGCCAAAGCATCCGAGGGATCAAAAGCATGGCAAGAAGTGAGCAGCTAYGGCACGGGCTCGGCATCCAGAGGGTCTGTGTCGGAGCTGAGCCCCCGGGAGCGCAGCCCTGCYCTCAAGAGCCCGCTGCAGTCGGTGGTGGTGCGGCGGCGCTCGCCCCGACCCAGCCCCGTGCAGAAATCGAGCCCACCACGCTCCAGCCCGTCCCCCATGGGCTCTGCTGCCCAAAGCAGCTCCACCTCCTTCCAGGGGGGCTCCCACCAGAGCCCCTTCGAGCATGGCTCGGCAGGAATGAGCCCCACCAGGAAGAGCCCGGTGTGCAAAAGCCCCACACCCGTCAGTTCGATGTATGGTGCCACTCCRAAGGAGGAGGGCACAGCTCCCGGGGGAGGAGCCTTCTCCAAGAGGCAAGTGATGTGTTTTGTGGTTCTGGGTTTTTTAGGGGGGATATTTTTGAGGAGCCAGCTGCTCATAGGGGTGCTCTCTGTGAGCAGGGAAAGCTCCAGCTGGGAAGCTGTGCCAGCACACTGTCAGCTCTGGGTGTCGTCCTGTCTGAATTATGGAAAAAATACAGACAGCCTGGAGTTGTAAAAAGTTGAAATTGGTTTCCCAACTTGGATAGTTSTAAAGATTATATATGTTCCCTGCAAAAATGTTCATAGCCAGCCCATGAACGCTTGAAATGAAGATTGCCCAAGGAGATTTCCTGGCAGCTGGAAGCTCACATTTCCCAGTTATTTACATGTTGGTTATAGACATTTTTAGTGTTGCCTTCTGCARTTGTGTTAGGTACTGTAAATTAGAAGAAATTAATTAAATCCTACTGCATATCCTGCTGCAAACAGCCCGAGGCAGGTGCAGCTGCAGTGCTTGTGCCTGTGTATGTGGGTAGGATGAGAAACAAAAGCACCAACGGGGACACTCTCTAAAATGAAGACAGCTTTCCATGCAGCAGGCATCTGCTTCCATCATTCTCTTGATAGTCCTTGCAGATTGTGCCCAAGGGTGACACTTCATTTTGAAAAATACAGCACCATTCACAAGTGCTTTCAAATCCATATTGTTTTTAAAGATGTGTTGATCTGATTCTGTATCAAGGATGTCTGAAATTTAAAATGAAAAGGGAGAAAAAAGGGTGTGACTGTTTGGGCTTTCCAAAGCACTGAGCTGGTGTCTATGGGCTTTCCTGCTGTCCCACAGAGCCAGGGTTTTGATTTGTGTATGCTTTAAAACTGTTCAGATGCTATAAACCAGCTGAATTGTTCTCACCAGAAGTGTTTTATCTCTCCCAGCAGCATATTCTCTTCTGTTAACCTGTTTGCTTTTATTTGTATTTGCAGTCTGTCATGAAATATTTAGCTTACCTATGAAACTTGCATCCCAAATTTGAAGTAGCTTTTGAGGCTTTTATTTCCAGTGTGTTGTTTAAAGCAGAACAGCCCAATTTGAAAGGTTTGATGTGTTGTTCTCCTGAACCAGGTTTGTAAGTAAATAAACGGAGTGGGTAAGATGTTCCTCTTTTCCTTCCAATGCATCTGTGGGTCAGCTGGGTTTGATTTGTTCTTGAGCCTCATTCCATCAGTTCTGCATATTCATTTCTTTGTACATGTGCTGAATTTAGTGAGAACAAAAGTCTAAATTCAGGCTGAGTAATCTGCTTGACATTTTAATTATTTTAGGGCCTAGAGGCAGTTTTCTGTACATGCATAGCTTGGTGTTCTCTGAAGTTTGACTCTTTGAACTGAAGTATTGACCTCGTTGAGCTCTAATAAGAAACSTCCTGTAATGTCTGTTTATGACCAGGTATCTGGAAGAGCAGAAGACTGAGAATGGGAAAGACAAAGACCAGAAAGTAACAAATGCTGAGAAAGAAAAAAGTAAAGAAAAAGGGAATTTCTCTGAGTTGGGATCAACAGATGGAAAGGCAAAATCTGACTCGTATGGATCAAAAGCTGACTCGGAGAAGGGATACCGCGGCAGCCAGTCRCCCAAACGCTACAAGTTCAGGGATGACTTTGACAAGCTCAAGGTCCCAGAGTTCCACAAGGAAGGTCATTATGGGAAAGATGAAACAGAGGAGCAGGACAAGAAAGACAAGGCCAAGGGCCGGAAAGATTCGGAATTTGATGATGAGCCCAAATTTATGTCTAAAGTCGTAGCAACTTCAAGTAAAAGTCAAGAAGAGGATAGGTCAGGAAAATGGGAAGGTGTGGTGTTCCTGCCACCTGGGAAAGAGAAGCAAAGGAAATCTGATGAAATGGAGGAGGAAAGCTATTCTGAAAGATCCAAAAAAGAAGATAGATCAGGATCCAAGAGAGCTGAACCTGGTCACAGGGGTTTTGTACCTGAAAAGAATTTTAGAGTGACCACTTACAAGTCAAGCCAGGAAAAAAGCTCTTCCCCCCCACCAAGGAAGGCTTCTGAGGTGAAGGAGAAGCCAGGCACCAAAGTGGAGGGGCTAACTCCTGGCAAATCCTCATTTTCCATTACTCGTGAGGCCCAGGTCAATATWCGAATGGATTCCTTTGATGAGGATCTTGCACGGTAAGGATCTGCCAGCTTTTGAGCAGTCTCAGTAGTGATGTTTTTTCCTGTTTCTCTTCCTGATATCCCCATATTCTTGCCAAGTGTGAGGGAGGCTAAGCAATATTGCATCACAATTTGTGGTTTTGGGAGTTAGAGACTGACTTTTTCGTAACATTTGCTATGACTGGATGTAAGATTAGTTTTGGGTGCACCAGGCTCTGGGARCAGTCCCAGATGGAGTCAGGTACTCAGTGGCTCCTGGCTGAGRGAAGCTGAGTTGTGCAGGAAGCTGAGTTGTCCATTGTGAGTGCAATGGATTTAACTGTGCTGCTTAAATCCATTTGATTGTCTGCAGAGTATTTTACTACTCTTGTTTTCCATGCAGCATGAGATTAGTGACCTGAATTATCACAGCCACCTGGARCAGTGCATTTAGGGATGTTTAAAGGAGTTCCTTCCTCACACTGTTGAGTGTTCATTGGTGCCTCCCTGTCCATGGAATGCTGGCCTTCTCCCAGACCCCTTGGATCACTCAKCTGGGATATTTCCAAGCACCAAAGAGCTTTTGCTTCTCCCAGAGTGTCACTTCCAGATTCAAATCCCTCTGGCCTCTGCCAGATGAGGCCTGTCAGCAGGACCAAGCACCCATGGGTGTCAGACAGCTCTGCCACGCTGTAGTGGTGATCCATAATCAGCTGGATGGGATTCCCAAGTTGTGGGGATGGGAATAGAATTCCCAAGTTGTTCCCATCCCTCGCTGGCTGAGGTGTACAATAAATGTCAGCTTCTGTGTCTCACTCCCCTCTTCCAGACTGTTTATTTTAATGCTGTTTAAAACTACGTAATACAACATAAACATCAGTGAGCTCCCAGCTCCTGTAGAATTAAACACTTTAAACTGCTCCCCTTTACCCCATTCTTGTATTTCATTGGCTTTTCTTTTTCCAGTCCTAGTGGCATTTTGGCTCAGGAGCGCAAGCTCTGCCGGGATCTCGTGCACAGCAACAAGAAGGAGCAGGAATTCCGTTCCATTTTCCATCACATCCAGTCGGCTCAGTCACAGCGAAGCCCTTCTGAACTGTTTGCTCAGCACATWGTGACTATAGTCCATCATGTAAGAGGTGGGTCAGGAGTCCGTGTGTCCTCGGGGAAATTTCACTCCTCCCCTGCCCAGATCAGTGGGGTTTGTGCACTCAAAATGCTCAGAGTTGTTTTCCAGCAAATGTTCCAGAGATGAACCCAGCAGCTTGAGCATGATCATCTTTATTTACATAAATCCTCTTCTGCAYAGGCAGAAGGTGTTCTTGTTTTTAACTGAGAAATATTCAGAGTCTGCGACTTCAAATTATGCATTCTGGTGAAGTGGCTCACTCGAGGAAATTGTTCATTTCATTGAAACTGGAATTTGTCAGCAGCATTTATGCTCATCTCCACAGTGYTTCACTGTCCTGCACCTGGGTTTTAACAAGCTGTAGGATTAGTGGGCTTTGTCTTTTTACAAATGTGGCACTAATTTTGGCATTGTTTGTTCAACCCCCCCAACAGAGCATCACTTTGGGTCCTCAGCAATGACACTGAATGAACGCTTTACCAAATATCTAAAGAAAGGAATGGAGCAAGATGCAGCTAAAAACAAAAAGAGCCCTGAAATCCACAGGTTGGTGCCATTAGACATTGTCGTAACATTGCAGAGGTATTCCAGATTTAATTTCTTAAACTCTGGAATAATTCCAGAATAATTCAAATATATAACGAGCTTCAGCCAAAAAGAGAAGGAAAAATATGGGGAGTTTTAAGAACCTATGGAAATACTGGTCTGCTTTAAATGCCATTTGATCTAAAATCTTCATATTCGTCTTATGAGCAAGGTTATATCTGGTTTCATTTTTGGTTTTTTTTCTGCTGTAGGAGGATAGATATATCTCCCAGTACTTTTAGAAAACATGGATTCTCTCAAGAGGAATCGAAAAGCTCCAGAGATTCAGGCTTCAAGGTGAACTGTTACTCTGATTAGTTTAATTCAACAAAATGAGTGCATTGGGCATGAACTTAACAGTGATGTTTTTGTTTAAATTACTCTCTACTTAAGTTTGTGTTTTTCTTTTAAGGATGGGCATAATTCTAAAAATGAACTACAAAGGGTTAATTTTTATTAAAAATGTATCAACAACCTTTGTGAAGTGGTTAGACTATGGTAAATGACCCCAAAGTCAATTGAGGTGAGCTTGAGAAAAAAGAGAGGATTTTTGGAACAAGTGCCCATGATGAGAGAAGAGACTTTTTGTGATATTTTTCTGCTTGTAAGTATGATTAACTCCATTGTTACGTGCAATATTGCCAACCATGTTTTCAAAGACATGCATGTCAAAAAGAGGAAAGTAAAACTAAATGCTGAGCTAAAGCAGATACACTATTAAGCAGATGATAAATTTTGTTCTAACAACTGACTGTGCCATTTCTGTTGATTGCTATTACTTTAACATTCAGCACTTGTCTTAGATCCAGAGCATTTGGGATTGAGTGTTTTAGCTTTGCTGCCTAGATGAATGTTAAGCCATTGCACTCACTGTAAACAATCATAAAAAAGGCTTAACGTAAAATGTTTGAGATTTTAACCTTTGTTTATTCACCTTCATACATATTTACATTGAAGAGATTTTAACCAGTCCTGCTGAAACCTTACTTGTTTCATATTTGTTTTCGATTTTTTCCAAACACACTTGTGGCTTGACATGGACGATGGTGAGATGGATTTGATGGGCCTGAACTCTGAGCATCAGCTTGGCAGAGTGTGTTATAAACGTGGTTTCCAAACAGCTCGCCAGCCTTCCGTGAAACAGACGTGCCCTCCCAAACCCAAATAGGTGTTTGCTGTGCCACATAAGGGAGCTGCTGCCGATTTTGTCACTTATCTGTCATCCATCGTGTTGGGAGCAGTTTTATTCTCAGAGTAGAAATTAAAGCTCTTTGCCTGGGGAAAGTAGAAGAGCAAAATACCAAAACAAAATGCCTGCTCTCACTCCTGCGTTATTTGACATATTTATTTAAACAAAAAAGTGGTTAGAAACTCATGTAAGTAAAAAATTTAACAGCTAGAGAATTACTAATCCTTTTGTATTTAATTGAAGACAATTAATTTGATGTATGTTGCATATCRAGTCGTACAGTTCCCAGGATGGGTGTTGTGTAAATTCAGTAGCAATRGCTGAGGCTGGGTGCTGGTACCAAYATGRTGTAAGRCTTCCTGCAGCCCTGCTGCTGCCCTGTTTGTCAAACCACAGCCACTGTCACTTTGGGCAGGCAGCAGAATCTCACCCAGGTGCTGCAGGGCTCAAAGGAGGCGCAGGGAACACAACTGCTCCTTTCCCAAAGAAACTCCTAATCCCTCCTTGAAGTACCAATTTAAGTACAGCTCAAAGCAAGCATTACCAGGTGTCTTTTATGTTTGTTTTTAATTAGCAATGTAAATTCAGTTTTCATTTTCCAAGCAGCTGGTGGGTTTTTGCTCTGTGAGACACCAGCTTGCTTTAGCAGACTTGGCAGGACTGGGAGACACACACACAGTGTGTCTTGGGGCTTTGTGGCACCTGCCACACGGTGCCCTCCAGCCCAGGGGAAGGAGCTGTAGGTGACGTCTGCACCAAGTAAATCTTCCTGACAGACGTGGTGACACCTCCCTGTCCATGGGATGTTGGCCTTCTCCCAGACCCTTGAATGCTGCCTTTCAGTAGCCTCCTCCTGCCCCTTGGATCACTCATCTTGGGTATCTCCAAGCACCAAAGAGCTTTTGCTTCTCCCAGAGTGTCACTTCCAGATTCAAATCCCTCTGGCCCCTGCCAGRTGAGGCCTGTCAGCAGGAMCAAGCACCCATGGGTGTCAGACAGCTCTGCCACRCTGTAGTKGTGATCCATAATCAGCTGGATGGGATTCCYAARTTGTGGGGATGGGAATAGAATTCCCAAGTTGCTCCCATCCCTCACTGGTTGAGGTGTAYAATAAATGTCAGCTTCTATGTCTCACTCCCCTCTTCCAGACTGTTTATGTTAATGCTGTTTAAAGAGGAGATTAAAAGTTTAAAAAGCAGTGATCTTAAGTGTAGAGAAATTGAATTCTGACAAAGGCAAACTTACTTTAATATTTGACATCTTAAAGTAGAATRTTGATTAGTGCTCAGTTAAACTCCAGTTCTCCAGAAGTCTGTGCAGTCAGTAGCAAAGTAAATGGTGCTGAGCTGGGGCACTGCAGACCTTRTGTTCAACTCTGCCCTCCCTCTCCCCTGCGTTTGTAGGCTGAAGGGAAATATAARGATGACCCTGTTGATCTGCGCCTTGATATTGAACGCCGTAAAAAACATAAGGAAAGAGATCTTAAACGTGATAAATCCAGGGAGTCGGTGGACTCGAGAGATTCAAGTCACTCAAGGGAACGATCAACTGAGAAAACGGAGAAAAGTCACAAAGGCTCAAAGAAAAAGTATGTAGGAAACCCAGTAGCCATTTCCTTGTKCCTCTCGTGTCTGCTGCTCAGGTTGGGGAYGACACCGTGTACAGCAGTTGCACACACAGTTGTGYACCTGTGACATATCTGCTCCAGTGGCCTGGGCTACCCCTCTGCCTGTCATCTTGCTATCATTGTACCTCTCAGAAACACTAAATAATTGTAAAAGGTAAATGAGAATGCTCCATGTGTCAGGATGGGTGAGTCACTTTTCCTTCTTGTTCCTGTTGCGTCAGAGAGAAACAGCCATGTTAAAATGACTTGGCTGTGATGTTCATGTAATCCTTTTCTGTTAGCTTAATTTCCCATTTGGCTAAAACTCCATGGATGCATGCTCAGCTGAGAGCAGATGGTGCAAACACCTTAGGAAGGAACAGCAAGTTTGTTCTGGAGAGATCTTGGGTCCTGTGTTAGAGCCTGAGCTCTTGCTATGGCTTTTCCTCTTGTAGTAAGAAAAGGAGAGCATGGCACTGATAAGGGAGTGGTAATGAAATGTTTTTTTATCAGATGGGTCACAATTGAGTTCCTAATGCTAAAAATCCACTCCCCTCCATTCCCATCACTGAAACAGGAAACACCGACGGGTGCGTGAGAGATCCAGGTCCAGTTCATCGTCCTCGTGGTCCTCTCATTCAGTCAAAGCAGAGGAGTATCCCGAGGAGACTGAGGACAGGGAGGAGAGCTCCACAGGCTTTGACAAATCACGGCTTGGCACTAAGGAATTCACTGGTCCAAATGAGAGAGGAAGAGCGAGAGGGACCTTTGTAAGTGTTCTCCACCCCTGCCCTGAGCATTCTCCACCCCTGCCTCGAGTGGTGATTCCCAGCATGGGCAGGAAGCAGCCGCTGCGTGTTGCTCCTTCAGTTAAAGCTGCCCTGGAGGAGAAACCCCCAGGCCATTGTGGGTGATGAGCCCCAGTGGGATCACTCCAGGTCTGGGGCACAAACCAGGCTGCTGGGGATGTGCTGTGGGCAGCAAATTCCAGATGGGAGGAGCAGATCAAAGCCTGGAAATTTCTGTGCGTTGGTGATGCTGAGCAGCCTCATGGGGCCCATGCTGTGCTTCCACTGGGGCTCAGCCACGCTCATGTTTGCAGTCTGTGTACAGAGGGGTCTCACCTGCTTGGGGCTGCCCTGGAAATACCTCTGCCTGACCTTCAGCTGCCTTGTAGGAACTGTGATGTGCTGTGTGATCAGACGAACTGAAAACCCCAAAATGTGCTGTCCTTCTTTAGTGATAGGCTAAAGGTGTTTCAGATGGTCAGAGAAGGGATGTTGGATCTCTGGAAGCTYGCTGGGGTGGGAGGGCACTTCTCTGCAGCTGTTGAATTTTTCTCTGTGTGTTGCTGTTGCAGCAGTTCAGAGCTCGAGGGAGAGGATGGGGCAGAGGCAACTTTTCAGGCAACAACAACAGCAACAGCGGCGGCAACAACGACTTCCAGAAGCGCAGCAGAGAGGAGGAGTGGGATCCCGAGTACACGCCCAAGAGCAAGAAATACTACTTGGTACGTACCTGGGTGCTGGGACACCCGCTGCAGGTGTGTCTGGTCTCAGGTGCTTTCGAGGTGAAAGCACCGTCTGYCCCTGACACACCAGGTAAGGCTTCGGGTGACGCTTCACAGGAAACTGCTGCCTAAAGAGAGCTTGTTCCTGCTCCCTGTAGAGTGGTTCCCATTAAGTGGATCCCCAAGGGCGGTCGCAGAGGCGCGGTGCAGGGCGGTGCCAGCCTGTCTCACCTGCTGTCCTTGGCTTCCCGTGCAGCACGACGACCGCGAGGGCGAGGGCACGGACAAGTGGGTGAACAGGGGCCGCGGCCGCGGCGCCTTCCCCCGGGGAAGAGGCCGGTTCATGTTCCGCAAGTCCAGCACCAGCCCCAAGTGGGCTCATGACAAGTTCAGTGGGGAAGAGGGAGAAATCGAAGACGACGAAAGCGGAACGGAAAACCGGGAGGAAAAGGACGCCCTGCAGACGACGGCCGAGTAGCCGCGGGGTCCGCGCGGTTCCGGGAGCCCTGGCAGGAGGGGAGGGGTCAGGCTGGTGCTGGGGTGTCAGGGTGATCCCCATGTGCTGAGCAGAGAGCCCTGGAGAGCAGCTCGGAAACGATCCCGATGTTATTTAACTGCATTTCCAGAGTTCAGCCTCCCCAAGCAYGGACTGGGACTGATCCATCATTTACGCTCGGATCCACTCCTGGAGTTTCTCTTCCCAAAGACTTCCCTTCTGGACTGGATACGGTCAAGCCCTGGGTGAGACCCCAGATTTTCCCTTCTCTGTGACCTTAYGGATGGTCGGTTATTTTTTGGTAACAGGCTTTGAGGACGATGTGGTTTCAGTTTGTGCCCACCTGACCCCACCAGTCCTGACATTTTGTTTCTCTTTTATAATTTGACCCAGTAACAGTCGGGGTTCACTGGCCCGCTCAAATTTTCCTCCCCTATTGTGTATTCAATTTTCTAAATTCATACTCTGCTTATTTTAGGCCTTTACATACGTAGCAACATCAATTCAGAAATAATTTTGGAAACTATTTTTGGTTCTTATAAATAAGAAAACAATGAAGCATGTGAGTAAACATCTAAATGTTCACTTGTTGGGACCAAACTGCTATGACTTTTTTTTTTTAACTTTTTTTTTATGTAACAGTTGAGTTTAGGGCCTTTTAAAAATTATTGTTTTCCTTTTATGTTGGAAGTTTAACAAAATTAGCATGGTTTAAAAGAGAAAAAAAAAAAATTACACCCTACTTCTGGCCACTGTTTGTGTTCATTATTAGGCCTGGTGTGTGCTGGACCCCAAACTGCTTGTAGCGTTTGTGTCTCCTCCCTGCAGCTGGTTGTGACCCGAGTGCCCTTTCCAAGGTGACACAGTTTTCTAAGGAACTTCTGAATTCTTCCTGGGGAAAAATATAAACAGAGATGAGAATTTTTCAATATTTTTTATTAATCTTTTTATAAAACCAAAAGTCAGATTCCTCCTGAGCTGGTTGAGGATGGCCCCTTAGGATGCATTTCTTTTTATCTTCTACTTTMAAAGATATTCTGGAGCAGTTTGTGGAGGGTTCCCCGGGCGGGGAGGCACAGCCGTGCCCTCGCTCCCCCTGTCCCTCTCCCCAGGATTGCTGTGCTGTTCCCCACACACCAGCTAGAGTTTGGTTTGTTTTGACTTGAACAGTTCCTGTTTAGCAAAGCCCCCGAAGTTTGTTTATGCAAATAAAATACAATAAAATAAGTCGTAGGTGTAACTCTGCTTGGTTTGTGTCCTGACTCGCCAGGGGAGCCTGAAGGGACCGAGTGCCTGGAGCAACACAGGAGCAATTCCCTGTTGGGGTTCATGGATTAATAGACTTTTCAGCCTCTGTTTTGGAGGAAATGCCTGAAGACAGGGGGAACACAGCCACATGCCTTTCCCCAGCCTGCTGCACACAGGGGTTATGTCTCCGTGCCCAGGTCCATCCTTTCCACAGCTGAGCTCCTCCCAGGGATCCCTCTGGCCTGTCCCAATGCTGGCAGCTCCAGCCCCGGGCCCTGCCCTCCCCAGTGCCCAGCAGCAGCTGCTTTTCCATCGCTGCCATCCAAGGGAAGGTGCTGTGAGAGTGTGCGGCCTTTGGGGGAGGTCAGGGGGTGCTCTGGGGCAGAGCAGCTTTCCTGGCTGCTGTGGGGTGACCGTGTTGGCCAAGGGCTCTTGGGACAGAGCCGTGGGTTAACAGCTCCTGCTTCCCTTCACACTCAGCCTTGAGCCAGCCTGAGACATTGCTGGTGCCCAGCATTGCCAACTCCTTGGCCTGAGTGGCCACAGCTGGCAAGTGCAGCCTCTTGGTCTGCAACACAACCTCTGTTCCACCATCCTTCTCTGCCCGAGGGCTGATTCCCAGCCCCATCCCTGCTGCTGGGAGGTACTGCAGGGTCAGATGCATTTGGCAAAAAGGAATATCCGCAGTCTCCTGGGCCAGGCACCGGCCAGCACCAGCTCAGATCCCTGTGTCACACTGACCGCTGCGSAGGGACAGCAGTGGCACCGCCCCTGCACTCGCGGTCTGTGGGTTTTGGCCCCTCTGTGGTTTGGGTTTCACTTCCCTCCCACTGAGGGTGACAGATCTGCTGTGAGCCCCGACTGTGATCTGTCACTCCGGGCTGGCTGCGGTCCTGCCCTGGCCCCGGCTCCTCCTGGCTGCGCAGGGATGGCAGCACTGACACCCTGCAGTGGCACAGATGGCCCAGCCCTGCCCAGGGCTGGAGAAGTTGGGTGGGGGCTCCAAGCTGGGAGTGGCCAAGGGGGACACAGGGCTCTGTGGGGCTGTGCYGTGCCAGYGGTCACTGCCTGCGGTTCCAGTGCCCTCTGGTCCCATCTTCATTCAAACCCTCTCCCACAGCTGAAGCCATCACAGCACACAAAATCCAATGAGTCTGGTGCTCCTCCGGCCCCAGGAACCTTGGTGACTCATCAGGGTGGGTCAGGTGGCAGGGCTGGGATCTGGAGATCCCTTTTGGGGGCACGGGGTTGTGGTGTGCAGTATCACAAGAGGTGCTTTGGTTTGACTTCCTTCCCAGCACAGCGGTTTCCTCCTGCACATCACGTGTGCGGTGCGGGACCGGAGGAGCCTGGCACGGCACAACACCGCTCGGCACTGGGGACAGGTAGGAGGGAATAGCCGAGGGTCCCAAACACGGGGAGCATCCCAATGGCAGCCCCTGTGCGTGGTCACTCTGCTCCAGGGCTGGGCCGTGCCCTGGGGTCCAGCAGAGCTGCCAGTGCGGGGCTGGTGGGATGCTGGGCACCRTCACCCCTGTTGCTGCAGGAGTGAAGGAGCACGGGGGCCTCGGGCAGGGCTGCCCTGATCCCCACAGCCCCCAGACTGCAGACGTGTCTTTGGGTGGGTAATACCAGCACCATTTTCCGTGTCTGCGAGGCCTCTGTGTCTGCTGGCCCACCATGGGAACAAGGTGGCCCACCACAGGGACAGGGTGGCCCACCACAGGGACAGGGTGACCCACCACAAGGACAGAGTGACCCACTACAGCATGGCCCACCTGGCCATGGGTTCAGGGGCACCTGCCATGACAACAGGGCAGTCCATGGCCCACATGCCCAGGGCCTGATGTCCTGTGTCGTGCCAGTGGCCGGTCCTGGTGTGACCCYGGGGTTYGGCAGGTCAGGGACGCTGCTGTGCYGKGGATRATGGTGGGATGWAATCCTGCCCAAGATGTGGTGCTTGTTCTCCGAGAACCTTTGCAGTTGCCTGTTCCACCGCAGCCAGAGGAAGTACCAGACCACAGCGGCTGTGGGGCTGGGGGAGGGATGGGTGTGGGGCTGGGAGAGGCTGGAAGARGATCCCTGTCCAGTCCCTTGGCTCCCTGGCAGCTGGAACCACAGTGAAGGACAAGGAGGACGAGGACACGGAGCCCCTGGATGAGTCCTGGGCTGGAGGAGAGGGAAYGACAGGGATGTGACAGGRCYGGGCCCCTGGGCCAGGGCATGTCCCCAGCAGGAAGCGCTTCCTGTCCCCGCTCTGCCCCGACAGGGCTGCTCCTGCTCCTGCTTTCACCCCGCAGAGCTCCCGGCACGGGCGAGGATGGAGCCAGCCAAGCTCCCACTCATCAAGAGGATGGCTCCTGCTCCCCCAGTTCCGGCCAAGACCAAACCTGCCCCCGTGCTGGCCACCAAGTAAGAAACGTGGCTGTGCAGGCGCATCCAGGGCCACTGCGATGTCCCAGTGCCCGGGGCCGTGTTCATGGCCACGGCTGRCCCTGCTGTGGGGTTGGCAGCTCCTTGGCTGTGCCATCTCACACCCCTGCTGTCCCCAGGCCCACTGACCCTCAGCCCAGCACCTCGGCTGACACGGAGAGGAGCAGAGCCAGTGAYCCAGGTAAGGTCCAGGGGTCACTCAGGGGGCTGCAGGGTGGCCAGGCCCTGCCCAGCACCAGGTGCCAATTACTGCTCTTCCTTCGGCAGATGCTGAAGGCTTCAACACCGTGTCGGTGACCACAGCCAGGCTGAGCCACCCCACAGCCACACGGCCACGGGTACCCGGCCAGCGGCCACCCAGCGTTGTCCTGGGGAGCACGGGGGGTCCCTGTGGGGAGGAGCAGCCCCGGGGGCTTCCCTGTGCTGGGGTCTGTGCCCCAATCCCACCATGGAGCACGGAAGGGCTGGAGGGGTCAGAGGGGTCAGAGGGGAAGCCGCTGGCCCTGGAGGATCTGAAGGCTGAGGTCCGGACCYTGCACATCCTCGTGGACCTGATGCGAGTCCAGCACCTGTGAGTGGGGATGGGGGTGCCAGGGGGTCCCTGGTGGCTCTGGCCATCTGCTGCTGGATCTGGCCACGGCTGAGCCACCCGGGCTGTTGCAGGCGGGATCTGCAGGAGCTGCGGCAGGAGCTGTGCCAGGAGCGGACCCAGCGCCAGGCACTGCAGGTGAGTCCCTGGCAGGGGTTGCCCCATCCCGGGGTCCCCCCTGTGCCCCCCAACACTCACAGCCTCTCCCCACAGGCAGAGATCGAGCGGGTGAAGAAAGGGCTGCCCTATTAGCATTGTGGGGCTGTGGTGCCCACCCCGGGGCACGGGGCATGCGGGTGGCATGTGGGTGGCACATGGTGGCCTGTGCCTCCCTGACCTCGCTGCCCCCAGCCCCGTTCTACACCCACACCGCGCCCAGGCTCACCGCTCCTTGACGCACGATAGCCCCTGGACCTGTAGAAATAGTTTTAAATAAACTATTTYGTGTACAGAGTGATGTGTAGGGGCTGCTCAGGGCTCTGTGGTTGGCTGCCATGACCCGCAGGGCTGGGCTGGTCCCGCCGGGCACAAAGGATCCCACCGTGGCACCGGGGGTCCCACCAGGGCCCGGCGGGGCTGGGGCAGGGCCTCCTCCTCCTCCCTCTCCTCCTCCTCCTCCTCCTCCCTCTTCTCCTCCTCCTCCACCCCCGCACAGTTTCCCAGGGCAGCCCCACTCCCAGCCCCAGCACATCCTGGCCTCCAGCCACTGGAGAACATCTGGAAAACATCTGGATCCCGCTGGCGCTGGCGGAGGAGGGGGGACCAGCCTGGGAAGGAGCTATTTTTATAAAGCTGCCGGGGAGGGGGCAGCGGGGCCCCGCACCCCGCGGGGCTGGAGCTGGGAGCGGGGCAGGATGCGGCTCAGCCCGGCGGGAGCTGCCGCATCCCCGGGGAGCAGCGGCCGGTCCGGAGTCCAGCGGGAACATCCGCCCTGGTCCGGCCGGGAGGGCGCTGGGTCACGGCGGGCGGTGCCGGAAAAGTCCCGGCTAATTTTAGTGGGGCCGGGAAGGGAATTGGCGCGGGGAGAAGCCGCGGCCGTCGCTGTGTCCGGGGCCCCCCAAAACGCCGGACCCGCCACGCTGGGCTCCAGTTCGTGTAAAACAGCACCATGTTTAAGGGGCAGGACCCCACGGCTCACACGGACGTACAGCCCGGCCCTGCCCCACCTGGTGAAACCCTCTGTCCTTGTCCCTGTCCCCGCGTGTCCCGGGGCTGCTCGGCTGSTGCCAGCCGTCGTACCAATGGCTCAAAGTGCATCGTGTCCCACAGCGGCGGGGGCGAATCCAGCCCCGGGGGTGCCCGTGACAGCGGGGTCCGGCTGTCCGTGGTGCAGGGACAGTCCAGGGCAGCCCCGCCGCCCTCCTGCTCGCTCCTGACACGGTGTGGGGTCAGCTGTGGGGAGCGGACACGGCCCCAGGGCAGCGGCCGGGCTCAGTAGTAGTGGACGCGGCCCAGGGTGCCGATGGTGCCGGAGCCCAGGATGTCGGGCTGCCCATTGCGCCAGATCTCGCGGATGATGCGCTCCCGYTCCTCCAGCCGCTGCGCCCGCTCCAGCTCCTCGGCCGACGCGAACACGTTCACGGCCAGAGCCCCGTCCCCGGGACCGTGGCTCTCCAGCGGGATCTCGGTCACCGGCAGCAGCGACTCAGACGCTGCGCGGTCGACGGTGTCCTCTTCGTCCTCGTCGTCGTCCTCATCCTCATCCTCGCTGAGGTCGGGGCGCGCCGGGGGCCGCGGGGCGGGCCGGCAGGACAAGCGCAGCACCAGCAGGCACAGGGTCAGCACCAGCCCGAAGCAAACGCCCAGCACGAAGTAGAGCCCGAAGCTCTCGGGGTTGGCTGTGGGGGGAACAGAGRGGGTGAGGGACCGGCCGGGGGCTGCGGTGGCCCCGGAGGCCCCCCGAGCGCGTCCTGGCTCACCTCGGATGTGGGCGTATGCGGCCATGCTGTTGCTGAGCAGCTCCATGTCCCTCCGGCAGCTCTCCATCCTGTTCCTGTGCCTGGCACTTCTCAGCGGCTCCAGGGACGGCACATGCTTGGCATCTGCGGGACAGGGGCTGAGCAAGGCTTTACAGCGATCTGCCACCGCCCCCAAGTCCCCTGTCCCTCTCCAGGCCGTGCCTGGGCGCACCCAGGGGCTCCTCGCTGAGCTCCGGCTGAGCAGGGCTCGGTGCCTGGGCTGGGCTGCCCGGTCCAGGGCTGGAGCCGGCCCATCCCGCCGCCCTCCGTCCTTCCTGAGGGAACGGGACGGATACGGCTCCTCCTGGACACGGCATCAGGCGGATCCGTGGCACCGGGCCAGGCTTTCTGTCCCCTGCCCGGCCTTGGGGTGGGACAGAGGGACAGGGGCAGAGAGGCAGGGACAGAGGGACAGGGACAGAGCAGGGTTCCCGCACACGGCTGCCAGAGCTGCCCGTGCTCGTGTGCACACACGGGTGCCCCAAAAACCCTTGGAGCAGTGTCCCTGTCCCTGTCCCTGTCCCTGTCCCCCACACAGCTCCAGCCCAGCTCCAGCTTTGGCCCTTTGCCGCGGGGTCCTGCAGTGCCAGGACAAGGCCAGGCACAGTGCCAGGACAGGGCAGCGGTCAGGATGAGAGGCAGGACAGCGGGAAGGATGGGCAGCAGGACAGTGGGAAGGATGGGAAGCAGGACAGCGGGCAGGGCAGGGCGGGAGGCAATTTGGCCCTGGCAGGGGACGAGCTCATTCCCAGAAACGGCTCCAGGGAGGGAGGAATGAGGAAAGAAATGCAGAAAATGTGACACATCAGCAAAACCATCCCGGACAGTCCAGAGCTGAGGGGCTGCGGCACGTCCCGGGGCTGGGCAGCCCCTCTAGTGGGACACCCCAAAACAAGGCCAGCGGGGTCCCTAGGAAGGGGAGATACCCTCCCCGAGAAGCAGCGGCACAGCCGCCCCTGCCCGGCAAGGGTTTGCTGTGGGGCTGGAGTGGCACAGCCCCACCACGGGACCCCAGGGACCCCAGCCGGTGACAGGGTGCTGATAAGAGCTATGCTGGCTCTAGGGCCTTGCGGCCAAATGTCCCCAACAGCCGAACTCCGAGTGGYTCAGTGCTGCGTCCCCGAGCGCTACTCTGTGTCCCCGAGCCGCCTGCTCCGCATCYTCACCCGCTGCGATCCCACAGCCCGAGCCCTGTGTCACCGAGCCCTGCGCTCTCAGCCCCGTGTCCCTGCACCAGCCCCGCGTCCCCCGGTGCCGGAGCACCTGAGGCGGGACGGAACCGAGCCGCGACAGCCGCTGTGGCCGTCGGGGCTGGTGGCCGTCGGGGCTGGTGGCCGAGGGTGCCGATGTCGCCGTGGTGCCCGCGCTGAGCCCCGCGCGGTGCCCGGGGCCGGTACTCACCGGGCTGGGAAGGCGGCGGCGGCAGAGCCGCTGCACTTTGGCTGGAGCGAGGGAAGAGAGAGCAAGGTCTGTTTAGCATTAACGCTGCAGCAACAGGAAATAGTTCGGAGGCGGCTGGCGGTCAGCGCTCCCGCCGGAGCCAATGGCAGCCCCGGCCGGGGCTGAGCGGGGCGCGGGGCCGGGGCTCGTCCCGCTCCCCCGGGACGCCACGCTCGGCCCTGCACTGGAGCCGCCCCGCAGCACAGCCATGGGCGGCTCCRGGCCCTGTCCCAGCCGTGCCCAGCGCCCATCCAAGCCATGGCTGTGCCATGGCGGTGCCGGACCCCATGCAAGCTCCCCGGGCTGGGGAGGCTCCGGTGGCGATGCGTTTGTGGGGTCTGTGGCGGGTGGTGACAGCCCCATGGGGGTGGGGGATACGCAGCGTCCTGCCCTTATGTCGCTGAAGCAGCCCTGGCCACTGGCAGTGCCTGGCCCCGGTTCAGCCCCCCTGGCCAAGGTGTGGACACGCCAGGGCTGGTGGGACCGGGCCTCGGGAACAAGAGGCTCCAATGCCACCACTGTTCCCAAGGCTGGAGGGACCCTCGGGGACACGAGGCTCAGCATTCCATCACTGTCCCCTGTGGCCACTCCAGGCTGGACTGGGAGGGACAGGCTCAGTGGCTGACCGGGGACAGGGCTGGCGGTCCCTGGGGCCACCCAGGGCCGCTGTCCCTTGAGCTTGGCTCCCCCACAGTCCCGTACATCTCCCAGAGCACATCAGTCCCCCAAAATCCCCCATCCCTCCCCRCCATCCCTGTGGGGTCACCGGGCTGTCGTATGAAGTTTTATTGCCGACATGCAGGAGTAGTTCCGATGTAGTACAAAAATAACGTCTTTATACAAATTTTTTTTCCTCTTTTTTTTTTTTCATTTTTTTTTCCTTACAACAGGCTCTGTCCCGCCATGGCCCTTTGGCCCCCCCMTGCCCCCTGCACCACCCCCTTCCAGTTTGCCTTAGCACAAGTGGATTGACTGGTGCTGCCACTGCAGGATCGTGGTGTGATACAGCCTCAGGGAGTCCCAGAATATTGCTTTTTTGCTTTAACTTTGGGGGAAAACAGTAAAAATAAAGAGGTGGGAACGAGGCAGGAGAAAACCAGAAGGAGAGAGCGGGGCCCTGGTRGGATGCTCAGGGGGTCCCTGCCCTGCTGCTGGTGGCACAGGGGGGGATGGGCCCACACTGGAGGGTGCCAGGACAGACCCACCATCTTCAAAATAAATAAGGCGAAAGAGTTGGGGCTACTGGCTCAGCTGGGGTGGTGCAGGGAGCTGGTCTGTGTTAGTGTTCACGAGGCCCTGCCTGGCCACAGGGCCTTGGTGAGGCGCAGGCAGGACGTAATGCCCGAGGTGGCCAGGGAGGTTCAGGTCCAGCCCCTGTCCCCACAAAGCCACTGCTGGGGTGGCCCAGCTTAGACCCCGTTCCCTTCCCCAGCCKGGGGCAAGAGAAGGCAACAACACGCTACAAACATCTGCTACTCGCTCCCTGCCCACGCCCACTGTGCTGCAAGAGCTGGGCCCAGAGAGCAGGGCAGCCCCAAAAAGCAGAGCAGCTCGCCCAGCTCCAACCCTCCCTGCTCACAGGGCTGGCRGGAGGGCTCCCAGCTGGGAGCAGGGAATGAGACAGCTGGAGAAGCTGCTGCCTCAAGCAGGAGCCCTGGCTGGGGCACTGGGAGCCCTGGGAGCTGTGTGAGAACAGTTCATCTGGCAAGACAGGCATCCAGTTCATAAATGAGGCTCAGAAACAATCGTTCCTGTTCTCAGCACAGGCCAAAGCTCCTCCAGTGGCACCAGGTGACAAACCAGGATGTCCTTCCCCTGCYTTGGCATGAGGGCAGAGGCAGCCCCAGGTTTGGGCTGGGATGGCAAGAAAAGCTGGGAACAAATACAGTAGAGACTTCAGCCAGCCCCCTCCTACCTCTAGGCGGATTATTTTGGGAAGCTTTTCACATTATAACTCATATATTACATCTGTACCACAACTGAGGGGGGGAAATGCTAAATCAGAATTAATGCAACTGTAACTGCACCTGGGATATGCTACTGAAAAATAAGATTAAATCATAGATCCTTATAAACTATAGGAATCAGTGGGAGGTGGGAGAGGGGGCAGGGGCCCTGGTGGGCCAAGTCCTGTGAAACCTTTGAACTGGGGACAGGATCCGATCCCTGCAGCCGGCACTGCCCGGACGATTCCTCAACTCCTGCCCGAGGTGGTGGCTGGGCTCTCCGGTCACTGCGGTGGCCAGCACGGCCAGACCAGGTGACACGTAAGGACAGAAACAGATTTGATGCAGATGAAGGGAAGTGGGAGGTTTCAAGAAATTCTTCCTTTCGAGAAACCCTGGTAAATCCAAGCTTATTCAAACCACACGGAGCRGGCGCCAGGGGCCGGCTCCACGCTGCATGGCCACGGCTCTGTGCCAGCAGCTTCACCGTTGGAAGTCTCCTCCTTTCCCACGGGCTTTGCTCGATCCAGAGAACAGCATGGTTAAAAAGACAAGAGAGGTAGATTACAGTCATGATTAAAAGCAGATTAGTCATCTAGGCTTCGATTTTAAAAAACAGATTCCAGAAGATGCCAAGAGGTTGCTGCTTCCAAAACTAGCTTTTTCCAAAAGTCTTCTCCCTCCGGAGCGGGCGTGAGTGCGTGTCCCTGGACAGAGCTTGGGATTGCTACATTATTCCCCGTCGTGGGACACCGGTATTGCTGTAGGCTGGAGCAGGTGAGGTGAGGGCAGACTGCAGGGTGGTGCTCGTGCTCTCGGGGCGTGGGAAGCTACTTCCGGAGGTACCTCTGGGCCAGGATGGCCGCGTCCAAGGGGTTCATGGGCTGCGCGTCGTGGCCCAGGCGCCGCACCGGCGGGATGTTCCCGAACTGCCGCTTCTGCAGGAAGCTCTTGGCCTCATGCAAGGTGTTCTTCTCCTCAGCCAAGAGCAGCTGCTGCCTCATGTAGTTCTCAAACTCGTACTGGGAGCACTCCTCTGTCACCTTCACCTGCAGAGACGGACCTGTCAGAGGCACACCCGGCAGCCCCACGGCTCCTCTAAGGATACCACAGGATAACTGAGATCCTAATCCAAGAACAGGACCTGTGGCAGGACTCCCCATCAGCCAGCAGTGGCACCAGGACACAGCTCTGGTCACTGCAGCAGCTCTGTCCTGTGGCTCATCCCAACCCTGCCAGCGCTGAGGCTGCAGCTGCTTGACCCTTGTCCCTGTGCCACCGCCTCAGATCCTGCACAGCTGTCCCCGGGCAGCCAGGCCACGGCCAGCACTTCTAGCATGAAACACGCCGGCAGGAAAACAGGATGTTTGCTCCCATGGCAGAGCTCCCTGGGAGCCAGAGCCAACGCTGCTGCCTCCTCCCAGCATTCCCAGCTGTGTGTGAGGGAGTGAGCACTGTTGGGAGTGGAGGGAGCTGCTCTCATCAGCTCCAGGCCGAGCTCACTTCCTGGCAGCTCAGCCAGCTGGACGTGCCTCCTGCTCCCAGCAGCATCAGCCTTTCCTTCCGCTGCACAACATGAGGGACTCAGCTGTGTCCTCCCCGCCCTCCCCTTCCCATCCTGGGGACACAATGGRTGCCATCCATTCCCATTACAGACAGATTGGCACAGTGGCATGGAAAAGCAGCTCTGCGGAAAGCAGAGAAACCTACCTCCTGGGGGTTTTCAGGATTAGCCACTTGGTCATCTATGTCTGGCACCACTTGCAAAGGGCCACTCAGCGAGGACATGGACTGCCTGGAGGAGAGCAGAGCATTAGACCTAGAGCATGGCACTGGCTCACCACCCTCACCCAGCCCCTGGGTGATCTCACTGGGATGGCCATGGCTGCCACAAGCATTTGCACAGGCCTCTCCAGCTGTATCCCTCAGCACACAGTGGTGCAGACACGGGATTTAAAAGATTACTGCAGTTCCAGACCCTCCTCTGGTGAGCCAAGCTGGCCACAGCTGGAACAACACAGCCTGTGGCCAGAGACAGCATGTCCTGAGTCTCCCCTTGCACATACCAGGACGCTATGATGGAGCTGAGGGAATCCAGCACTTCAGAAGCCGTCAGCCGCTGCTGTGGATCCAGGACYAGCAGTTTCCGGATCAAGCACACAGTGTTTTCTGAGACCCGGCCATCCCTGGGAGAGACAACACACTCTGAGCCTGGGGTGGGCAGAGCTGGGAGCTACAGGAGACACCAGTGCTCTGACCCAGAGACCCCCAAATTAAGCAGGGGATCCTGTCCCTGAGCTCTGGGCCTGCCTCACTTTCCCAAAAACTGTCCCARCCCCGCTGGTGCTTCCTGGTGTCTACTACACACAGCCTGTTGTCAGTACTACTGCAACCCTCAGGGTGCTGAGGGGAGCCCTTCCAGCTCCAGCTGGCCCAGTAATCCCCCCGTGGCCAGGCAGGAAGGGCAGGCTGTACTCACTCGGGGATGGTGTACTCGGCAGCCTTGATTTTGCGGAAGAGCTCCTGAGGTATGCTGTCGTAGAAGGGGAACTGGCCGTAGAGCATGGTGAAGAGCACCACCCCCAAYGCCCACATGTCGCTGGGCTTCCCACGGTATGGCCGGCCTGCAGGGAGAGGGCACACAGCCTGAAAATCCTGCAARGCACAGCCTTGGCACCCACACTCACCTCCTCCAGCAGAGGTGCTGAGCAATGCTCACATGGGACCCTTTTTCTAAGCATTAACCAAAATGCTCAATTCCAAATTCCCATTACACAACACCAAAACTCTCTCCAAGGTGTATCCTCCACGATAAAGAAARTCATCCATCTCCACACAAGTGCCCTCCTCTGCCCTACAGAGCAGGAATATCCCTGCTGAAAGGCCTTGATGTGATCCAAGGGCATCAGGTAGCTGGAACCATTGTGACCTGTCCTGACATTTTTAGGTCAGTGCCCCTCACCATCCCTGCAGCCCCAGGCCTGGCAGCCTCCACAGAGCCACGTGGCTGCCAGTATGGGCCAAGGGAGAGGGAATTCAAGGGCCAACGAGGCAGGAAAGAAGCACAGGAAGGGTAAGACTGAACCTGTGGAGATGGGACTCTGACAGTGGATGGATCTAGCACACAGCCAGCAGAGCTGCATGTAAAGCCATGGAGAGTGCAGGAAGGTGCTTTCTGCACTAAGACATTTCTGAGGCTGCTGCAGCTCCAGGATTCACCTGATGGAAATGCTGCTTCTAAGCCCCTTCAGCCACAATAATCAGCACACAGCAGCATGGACAGGGTCACAAAATCCAACCCCAGCGCTGCAGCACAGCACAGGACCCAGGGAGCGACTTCCTCTGACTCACGTTGTGAGTCACTGCTGCAGCATTTGGTATTTGTACTAATTATTCTTTGCTTTATATGCTCWGAAAAAGGCACCTCTCCCTCCTCCTCCAACTTTTCCTGCTGTGACATTTCAGCAGYCATCCCTCAGCAGAGACAGCTTCTCCTGGAGACCCACAACAATGATTAATCCCTCAGGCATTGCAGCTTCCCCCTGCACAGGAGCACCGGCAATACGGAAGGATGCACCAAGCCTGAAGGTGGTGGTGACGCCTGGAACGTCCTCAAGTAACTTCTCCCTTGATACTTGGAGGGGAACTGCAGACTGAGCCATTTTGGGAGAGTGTTTTGGAGAGCACAGTATGGGCCCCACAGGAAGGGCTGTTGGCAGACACTGGAGCTGGGGTGCAGCACAATGGCAGCGAGAGCCAGGCTGGGCAGAGCAGGATGAGTCCTGAGCTAAGGCTGTGCTTTGCAGAGTCTGAAACAGCCTCAGCTGTCAGAGATCAGCCAAAGTGGCCTCTCCARTGCCCTGTTGCCCATGGCCAGTTGCACCACAAGAGAGCCCTTAGAAGARACATGAGAAGGTAGCTGGAGGCCTGAACAAATTAGCACCCCAGAAGCAGGAAGGAGCAGCTCCCTGTAGCCTCCTCCAGCCACTTGAGCCACAACTGCTACAAGCTTCTGCAGAGCAGTTGGCTTCTATCACCCATCTGGTTACAAAGGACCTCAGGATATCCTGCAGAACAGGAAAGGCTTGCAAAAACCCAGGATCCACCTCCTCGCCTGCCTCTGCTCCCTTCCTGGATGGGAGGGAAGCACCYCAAACCTGCCTGGCAGATCACGATGGAAGAGCTCAGCTACATTGACTCCTGCTGCCTGCAAATCTGACAAAAAGCCTCCTGAGGGGGTCCACTGTGGCTGGATGTTCCAGAATTGGATTCCTTAAGGGCATTTCTGCAACACACTCGCTTGGGATACCAAGAACAAGTAACTCATGCATTAATGCCTGATATCTGGATCTACAAGAGGGAGAGGCTTTGCATGCACAGTCCCACCCGTATATGCATCCTTTAACACTAATCCAGCTCACCTGTGTGAGGAGAAAACCCCCCAAAAATGATGCCTGGGTCACTACACTGACATCCAAGACCCCACTCCCTGCTCAAAGGCTGGTAACGGAACAGAGATGAGAGAAACTTCCTGAAGCAACTGGATAGAAACCACAATTGTTCCCAATGGTCCCATGCACTGGAACAGTTAAAGGCAGGAGGACAGGGGAATACCAGGGAAAGMTGCTCTGTGCCAGACTCTCCTCAAAGCCTCTGCTTGAGACAAGGYACAGGCCAGGCTGCTGGAGAGGGGCTCCAGCCCAGACTGCTCTGGCCTGCTGTCATCATTCCTTTATTTTTAAGTAACTCCTCTCTGTTGGTCCAGAAGCTGCCCAGAGGGTCACTAGTTCCCTCCTGGAAGTGAGCAGCAGMTGGAGGAACTGCTCCTCTTAGAGCACAGCTGGAACACACTGACACCCTGTTGGGATCTGGACTGGCTGGCCCTCAGGCCCAGGGATTTACCTGCAGCTTAAGGGAAGCCTCAGGAACTGAATTCTGACACTGGAAACAGTACATATTGTCTGCAGTCAGACTTATTTGGAAACAACCCGATTTGAGTTAGCTTTGAAGTTCAGACAAGCCTTCAGAAAAGTCAGGATTTCTCCTTCCCTTCAACTTTCCCAGCTGTTAAAGCAGACCAAGCCTCCTAAGTGGACYCTAATTAAGAGGCTCTCATGAAGGCAGGTACATATGTGAATAAACACAGGTAGTGTTGTTTATTATCAGGAGGCACAAATGAGTGAATATTGAGGTGGGGCTGGGGGGAATTCCTACCGCTGAGCACGTCTGGGCTGATGTAGGCAGGGCTCCCACGCTGGTCCTTCAGCAGGTCATCCTCGCTCACCAGGTGCTTCCCCAGGCAGAARTTGGTGATGGTGATCCGGTGAGTCCTGGGGAGAAGCACAAAGAGTCAGGGAACCATGGCCACCCTGCATGGGCCACACAGCACAGAGAGAAAGTTAACTCCAGAACATGGACTGTGCCTCTTGGAGCTGGAAGTGTTGGGAGAAGACACACTGTAAAATGAGATCCATCCCAAAAGGAAGGGATTCCATGCCTGCCAGCAAGGCTTGCAGGGCACTCACAGGGACAGTAAGAGGGTCTGGGACAGCTGTGACAACGTTTGGGTGCCTGTTTCAGCGTGGCTCTTAGCACAGGGTGTACCTGCCTCACCTTGCAGCCACACAGGTGCCTTGGCCAATTTTCCAGGAGCATCCCAGCTCCTGGGATCTGCCCCAGGTCATGCYTGACTAGTACAGGGCATGAGCATGAACAAAGCTGAAGTATATTTTAGCTGCTGATTCTGCCCTGTCCTTCCCAGCTGCCATCTCCAGAGCATCTCCTCCACACAGCATTTTCTGGGAACCAAGGGAAAACATCCTGTGGATGCCACCCCGTGCCTGACCCCTGAGCACTGTGTGTTTACAGTCACCAGAGGAGCTGCAGGAGATGTGATCAGACTCAGAAAACCACCTCTGTGTCACCTAGGAGTCCCATGCAGGAGCCTGGTGGCAGTTCCACCTGATCCACAGGTCTGCTCTCCACTCACAGGTGTGTGCAACACAAGCCTGATCAACACCCAAAAACCTCCCACAGAAAAGGGAGAGCTGCAGGTACACAAAATTTCTTTATTAATTCACCCCTATTTCCCTATGGTACTGCCAGCTCCCATTAATGATTTTTTTCCAGTGAAAGTGAGCTAATTACAAGCTATTGTCCCATTAATCTTCCCTGTCACTCARATAATTTGGATTTTAACTTATAATGTAAAGGTGTGAGCACAAAAACACTGTCTGGAAGATTTCTTAAAAAGTGTTTCAAAACTAGAGCCTGAGAGAATGGATTAAGTCAGTCACAATAAGCAAGAAACATTTCCAGTCAGTCTCACAGACAAATGAAATAGAACCAAGTGTGGGCTGGCTATGGAGAGCTGGTTATTAAAACAGACAGACTTGTGTTTAAGAAGTGTTAGCTCCAACTGTCAGGAGACTTCCCTGGCTGAATAACAAGCTGCAGGATTTGTTAAGGATTTAAAAGACTGTTTCTATAGGACACTAAAATGTTCAGRGTTCCTTGGTTCTATTTAGTCCCTGAAATTTGATCTAAGCTGTAATCACCCATCTCCTGCACTGGCTAATGGAGAAACCTGAGAGGCTTTAATGCCTGAGGGGGACAAGGTCTGAAGGAGCCCCAGGTGGGATGTGCCAGCCAAGCCCTTGCAGTGCCACATTATTCCCTGCCACGAGAAGGGACCTGGCCCTTTGTGAGCATGGCTGGAACAGAACAAACAGAACAAACGTTTCTGCTCAGCCCCACCGGCTGCTCCTCTCCATGGAGATCGTTCTTACGCCTCTCCCACCCTTCCCCATGACTCACTGCTGCACAGGCTGCAGCTTTCCYTCACCAACGCTGATGGGCTTGTTAGTAAAAGGCAAAACCAGAGATGTAACACAAAGARTGACTCTGGCAAGTCTGCTCAAAGCTTCAAATACCTCTCCCCCTGCTAGTGGGRCGCTGGGTGCCACCCCATCTGTGGGGTGCTCCCCTGCACTCCGGGYCCAGAAAAGAAGGGAAGTTCTGCATGGATCCTTTAAAGCACCAACCTTTGTCTGCCTCTTCCAGCAAGGAGGAGAATCAAAGCAGCAAGCAAAAGAGATTTATCTTACATCAGCTCTTCAGAAACAACTTGAAACAACTTAGAGGTGGCCCTGAGAAGCAGCAGCTGCTGCGTGTGTGTGTGTGGGGAACCAAGAAGTTCAAGCTCTGTAGATAAAACCTGTTTCCTTTCAGTGTTAGGGAGGAGAAACCAGCAAGCTGTGAGCCCAGCAAACCTGCAAGCTTTGTACAGACTCAAAGCCTGCAGAACTCCAGCCTTCCYGCTTTTTATTCATTCCACAGAAACCCAGACAGTGTGAAAAGGATGAATTCCACTCATTCTTCAAGTTARTGCAAAATATTTAGTCAGTAATGTAATCCTGGAGGAGAGAGAAGAGAATCTGAGCTGAACTAGGCTGCCAGCTAAATAACACAGACCCACTGAGCAGCTCCAAGGGGCCACCAAGCAGAGCCAGGCCATCAATTCCCTGAGTTCCTGCTGAGCTCCTGTCCCTCTCCACACTGGTCCCTCCAGGTCTGCACCAGCATGCAGCACCCGCCGGGCTCCGGAGGCTCCTGTCAAACCAGTGAATGGAACAAGGGAGCCGTTTCACACACAAATACACACTGCACAGAAGTGCTTTTGTTTAGATAAGTCAATATTTCACTGCTTGCAAAAACACAGCAGTGCAGCAGTCAGATCTARCACTGCTGTGATTGTGGGACAGATGGCAGGGCTGGGAATGCCTTCGGCACGATGGAGGGTGAATGATGGGAACAGAACCAACCACCACACTCTTTTTTAAAATATATATAAAATGAGTACTTCTCTTGCAGGTTACTGAATTACTATGAAGTTCAGTTTTCAGCAGTTAGAATCCAAAAAGAAGTCTTCACACRGGGCCACTAAACTGGGTGGGAAAAGTGAACTACCTACGTGGGACTTAATTAATTTTTGGAGATTAATTTACATAACTTTGAGCTGGATTTGTATTTTTGCAAAGCCTACTTCCCTTTTCCTCACCCTCTTGCACAAGGGCACTCAACAAGTGCTGCCTTTGGCYGTGTTGCTATTAGAAATCTGCTTCAGGGAAGAAATAAGACCACTGCCAGGCCAGCAGCTCTCCAGCACACTTACCTTTTGTTTAGCACCATGTTTCCTAGTTTCAAGTCTCTGTGCACAATATTTTTCTGTAAAAAATATAAGAAGATTACATTAGCAAAAGCCTATTTGCTAAAAAAGTATAAATTTCATACTTGGGCAAGAGTGCTAGAAAAAAATAATGGCATTTGCATGCTCTGAAATAACCCAGGTCAAGGTTTCTGGTCAGGTTCCACCCTAAGTACTTTGTGCTCTTCACTTTTGATCCTGATCAGGACAGAATGAGCAAATTTGCTACTCTGAACACAAAGAGAGACTTAGTGTACCAAGAGATGTGCAACTGCAGTGTCTGGGCTTTGCTAGAGCAATCTGATGAGCATTCCTATAACAGACCCACAGGTTGCACTGCCCTGCCAAGGCAGGACAAGTGTCCTGTGTCATGGGGGAACAAGCCAAACATCAGTTTTTATTACAATAATACAATCCAAACAATCCATTTTTATTACAGCAGTTTCTAGTTCATTGATCTCAAACTTGTAGCTTGAGGTTCTGATCTCAAATCAATTCTTACACGGTGATTTATTCTGCTTCACAAGGAAACAGTCTCTGTTTCCTGTGTTTGATCAGGCTCTGCTCTCCTGTTTGACCACCCCTGCCTGAGGTTAGCACATTGTGGTTCACCTGACCTGCCCTCAGCCCAGCTGGCCCCTCTCCACAGCCCACAAACACCAYGTTATCACCCAGAAATGTGAGGAGCAGGGAGGGAATGCTCTTTAGGGCTTGGGGCACAAGGTCTTATAAAGAACACTGTTAACAACCATGCCCTGTAACCAGGCCACTGCCTGCCTCGGGAGGTTTTGAAGCATCTACTATTCTGATGTGGGGAAAACTCTGCCTCTCAGCACTGGAAGGGAGAACCAAGTTCTTACCTTGTGTAATGCTTCTACCACTCGTACCACGTCATAAAATATCACCACGGTCTCCCGCTCGCTGAGTCTCTTCTCCTTAATGACATAATGCTGCAGATTGATCAGATCTGCTGTTTTGTCACTGAAATCATGAGCACAGAGACAGTCCAACACCAGGCAAATGCGCTTCTTCATCTTCCTGACCATCCTGTTGGCTTCGAGGTCTTCTATGATTTCACAAGCTCTGTCCTGTGGGGAGGCAAACACAGGAGCAACCCCTCAGGGAAGCTCCAGGGCACATGCACAGAGCCTGGCAGAAAAAATAACTGTGGGGAGATCTCAAAATAAGCAAATGCAATCACTGTGCTTGGTCTTTGCCCCAAGGTAGGGTTTAAAAAAGATACAGGAGCTTAGTGAACCACAGAATCCCAGACTGGCATGGGTTGGAGGGAACTTAAAGTTCATCTCATTGAAGGGCAGGGACACCTTCCACTATCCCAGGTTGCTCCAAGCCCTGTCCAATCTGGCCTGTGACACTTCCAGGGATGAGGCAGCCACAGCTTCCCTGGGGAATCTGTGCCAGGGCCTCCCCACCCTCATAGGGAAGAATTTTTCTGAGGAGAAGGAGTGCAGAAGGCAGAAGAAGTCTCTGCTGTGAGGCTCTGTGTGCACATCTGCTGTTTATACACACAGACACCTTGAGCTGAACCCAGGACAGCTCTGCAGTGGTGCAGCCTATGGGAACAGCAGGGATCCAACACACCATTCAAGAGAGGAACAGAATTAGCAGCTCTTCCATGACATTAAACAAGACACAGCTGAGTTGGACATTTGGCTTATTTAAGATTTAGTACAGATGGTCTTAAGTGAAAAGTGTGTTGACAAAATGTAACCAGCAAGTCAGGCAATACAAACACCCAAAGCAGTAATTGCTATCAGCCCCTCACATCAGTGACCAGCCCTAAAGGCACCAACAGCAACACAGTCCACTCACACAAAAACTGACCACAGTCACTGCTTTAACTTGCTGAAACAGTTTCTTGGCAACYTGCCCCCTCTTACAAATAATAAACAGTATAGGAAAAAGAAAGCACAAATTAAATTTTTAAAGGTGCTAATTAATTGCCAGTGAAACAGCTGTTGCTCTGTTTGAAGGGGAAAGTGCCTGTCCCATCTGTGAATGTCCTCACATTTCCCAAAATCGCAGTGTATTCTCCAAGGCTCCTGTCTGAAGCAGCAGTAGTTAACCTCAGAGTGCTGGAACTTGGACACACAAGAGCAGGGTCAGCACAAACTGTACATTAAACAAAAGCAGCTCAATCCACCTGCAATCCCTGGCATTGCCTCAGCCTGGATGGTGACCAAGTGTACCTGGAAGAGCCCGTGATGATGGACCACTCCTTCCTGGTTGTGGAGCAGGGAAAGAAGAGAATACTCTGTGTGCAGCAGCATCTTGCCCTGTCGCTCCTCCTGGGTTTCTATTCCTTTATCACCCCTTTCTTCTAAGGTGAGAATCTTCAGGAAAAGAGAAAAGACCTTTACATTTCACACAGACACCCAAATGCCCCCAGCCCTCTCTCACTTTTGGCATTCCCACATGTTTAACAGCTGCTGTAATTGCTCTGATGGTTGTGTCCTTGCCACAGACCCGTGTGAACTCAGCACCATCCGTGCAGAATGCACAGCAGCAGCTTCAATAACATGGAAATCTGGCTGTTTGCAAATATCCCAGGTGATTTGCCCCTGCTGGAGCTGCCCCACTCAGGCACAGATCCAAGGGTTCTGGGAGAGCAGCACAGCAGCAGAGGCCTTGTCTCAGGACTGACAGGGACATGGGTCTGTGCCTGTCAGCACTGCCCTGCCAAGGGGAAGCTCCAGCAGCTGTGTCCAACTGCACTGGTTCAGCCCACACCATCACTCACTGCCCAAGTGCTTCTGCACAGGGGCTGGAGAGCCCCGAAGGTCTGGGAATCTGCAGTTTACTTACCTTCAGCTGATAAAAGTCATCTGTCCCGTCCTTTCTTGCCAAACATTGAACAATACTTGGCACAGGGGAGTTACCTAAACGTGGACCTACAGSAGAAAGCAGAAACAGACTTGTTTTCCCTTCAGCAGCAATGACTAACCCGGGTTACATCAGCTGTCACCAGTTACCTTTGCTTACACCAAGTTCCCTTTTYTGCAGGAGCTTGAGTGCATTTTCACAAATCTAAAGCCAAAAAAAAAGGTCTTGAATTTTGAAACCTTGTGGGACAATGTTTCATTTGTTCCCGAAGAAACATTTATCAAAGCCCACACATGGCCCAGCTGTTTGCAGAAATCCTAATTTCTGCATGCCTGAACCACACAGCTCTTACATTCACAGCAACACCCATGGCAACTGTTACTGCCACACCTGGGAACACAGCTGCCACCTCTGCAGGGACAGCGCAGGGGTGTCCAAATTAGCCCAGATTGTGAATCAGCATATAGTCTCCACACCTCAGTTTAAATCACTCAACTCCAATTGATTATCTACACGTTTCCAGTGTAAAATCTATGATTTCTGACAGTTTATACAACCAGTTTTGAGCCAACAACTATTCTAGCAGCTCTYCAGAGYTGGCTGAGTGGCCTTGCCTTGGCAYRTRCCACTCTGAGTGACCACTATTAAGTTGCATTCCAGGTCAGCAGCATTGAACATCTCCCCACAGCTCTAATCAAAAAGCCCWCCAAAGAATTTGCTCTTTAACCAAGTTCAAAAGCGGAGTTAAAAAAATACAAMAAACCCCAAAAAATCCAAGGGGATAAAATCAAGGGTTCATATTTCTCTCCCATGCCCTGCCTGCCTTGCTGTATTGGTATCCCACATCTCCTCAGCTTGGCCAGCTGCAGGARCTCCCAGCCTGCTGCTCTGCACATCCAGTGACCCACACTCTCAGGTAAGACAGGGAGTTACACACACCTGCTTTCCCTCATTCCACAGTGCCTTTTCTTTTCAGTTTTGCCACCTTACCAATGCACAGCCCCCTCCCTGCTTACCCAGGATGAAAGGACCCGCTCTCTTGGCGTTATTCCCAGAAATCCCCGCGCACAGAGCCTTTGCCTTAGCGGATGTTTCCCCGGCTCCTCTGTCCGATGCTCGCCGCTTCATCCTCAGCTCTTGAAAGAGAAGAGAGAAATCACATCTGATGAGCCACCAAGTTATTTTCTCCTGCTATCCCTGATTTGTACTGGAAGGCTCTCACCTACGGATGCACTGGTGGCTCTGCCTACTTGTGTGTCTACACACAGCCCTGAGTCCCTGCTGACAGACCAGGGGTGGGCTGCAGGCTCRGAGCAGTTCACAAGGCATAAATCAGCCTCGTTATTCAGAGCGACATTTCCTACAACAGTTGTTTGAGAGACATAGTGGGAACAAGCCAAGATAATTAAAGCTTGTTTTACAGCAAAAACRAGTTTGCAAATTAACATATTTCAAAAGCTCTGAAAAAAAGATGCTCAAGTTAGCCCCGTGTATGGGTGTCTGCTGCTGCTGCTGCAGCAACCCGGGGGCTTTTGAGGGTTCCTCCACAGAGGATCCACATGAGGCATCACAGCCACCCACCAAGTCCCTCAGAGGATTGTGTAYGTTTCTCAAACAGCCAAAAATGCACAAAACTCACCATAAAAATTAGTATTTTTCACTTTTCTCAACAAGGGCATAGAAAACAAGCCACAACAGTTATTGTGAGATTCGGTTCACAATGATTTTTCAAAAATTTTTAGCCTTGAAAATAGTCCCTCTCTCTTTGGACCTTGCTAGGCTCTGACCTTATTACATCTCCATCTATCTACATTCAATGCAGCTGGAATTTGGAGTCCAGCASATAAAACCCTGTCACCTCAGCCTCCATGTTCAGAAATTGATGCTGTGTTTAGAACTAACACAATATTAAATGCTCCAGTGGACATTCCAGTGAAAGGCAACAGAGGTGACAACATGCGTGTTCTCCTGCACAACCACTTTGGGAAAAAAAAAAAAAAATCACTTGATCTGTTCAATATGAATCTTATGGTTTGCATCCAGGAATTTATTCAAGGTCCCTACACCACCCTATTCAGCACCAACAACTAAGAACTCAGCTACCYCCTCCTTATTCAGGTAGTGCAGGAAGTCTGATTTGCAATGTGCATTTTCTGTTGCTCAGAAATCTAAAGAAAATTTGGGTCAGTATCGCAGAACCAAGACCTAAAGGGCCAAATAAATTCAAGGTTTATGCCTAAAAYACTTCCTTCCCAAAAGAAAAGTCTTGTTTCAGTTTAGCTGGAAAAGCACCTCTCAGGTGAGCTGCTGGGCTGGCCTTGGTATGCTGAGCTCTCMACATCCATCAGCTCCAGCCAGTGGAAGCTTTGTTCCCTTCATATCTAGCTCTTGGAAAATAGCTTCAAAGACTTTCACAAACATCTAYATATTCAATGTCTGTGCTCTCACTTTTTAAAGATACTCTGGGGGACAGGTGAGAAGAGGAACTAAGCACAGCTCCATTACCTTACTCAAACCCAGTCTTGGGAGTTTTTCCCCAAGAGGTCACTACAACAGACTGGGAAAACATTTTGGGGGCTGTACATATTTATTTTAGAAGAGCCCCAGTGTTTCACCATGTAAGAGACTGATGACTGATAAATCACCTCCCTCTGAGTGAAGTTCACCCTCAGGCAGTCCCGCCCTTTCTGTGGACACTGACTGATCTCACTGCATTGATTCATCCAGCAGCACCTGTCCAGGACCAGCCATAGCCAGGAGATAAAGGGAGGAGTCTTGCAAACTTTGCATCCCTGCCCTCCTGACTCCCAGCACCTTCACACCTCCACAGAGCAGTGTCACYATCCCAGTGAGCTGAACAGAACATGGTTCTGAGCCCCACACACTCCTTGCTTTGATCATTCCAYATCCCTGACCCAACATTTTTATAAACTCCTCCACTCATCATACATCACCATCTCTGCTGGAAACATGTGAGTAACATTTCCACTGGAGAAATCCCCTGYACAGGAACTSTGGGATAAACCCATTGTGCAATCCRGGCTGSATGTGCTCACTGGTGCAAAKGGTGTTAGTGTAARCAAAACAACCTGGGGACTCACGTAGTTCAGCATCAACTGTATCGTTACTCTTCTTCCAAACTAGGTTTTCCAACGTCTCAGGAGACAGGAGTCATCACCTTGGAGAAGGCTGGATGGGCAAAAGGTCGAGGACTCTGTAATATGAAACGAGATACACTTGATGCTGTGGTTCTGGATTATTCTGATTATGATAACATGGGATGCACTGCACCTTTATGGATCCAAACGTCTGTGTTTGTTTGGGCTTGGAAAAGGATTGAAGCTCCTGTATCACATGAGAGAATAAAAAGGGGCTGGAAGTTCAGTCCCTGCACTGCAGGGCAAACTCTCACATCACCCATATCCAAAGTGACACAKGACAGACCTTCAGAGCAGGGACAAACATGGGCTTCACTGCAATCCCTGCCAGGCAGCACCTGCCCGGGCTTAACAGCATCTCAAACACACCTGAGTGAACACCAAGGGGCTCCTCACCACCACCAGCAGCTTTTTATCATGGCAATAGTTAACAGAGTTCAGGTCAGATYATTATCTGATATCAATGTCCCTGGAACAGGGTGTTTTAAAATTTTTTTCAGTCTTTAAGAACAGGAAAGCCCCAGCTGTCTGTGGACAGAGGCCTCCCTTCCCCACCAAATTCAAACTGTCAAAAACTACCCTGCTCCCTTATCTGGCCATGGGAACAAAAATGGTCCCTCACACAAAGTTACAAACCCAGCACAGAAATTCATTCTTAATTTTGATGTGACACATGGGATGTATCAAACATCTCACTGGAGAAGTGYTCAAAGCCTCTCACTGTGCTAGCTATGGCTTTAATAAAATTATTAATCAATTAATTTGGAAACATAAATTTAATGTCTTTTAATTATGTAGYTTAAGGAAATTGTCTAATTACTAAATTACTGCATGTCCCAGTGCAACAACAATGGAAAACATGAGATGAGGAAACTGCCCTTTTCACCTCAGAATCAGGAACAAGCAGGTCCTGCTGTCTAGCAGCCACAGCTCAGAGCTGGAAAAGGCACCTTTGAGGCGAAAGTGGGATTACTCAGCAGCACAGAAACCACTGACACTGCTCCAGCCCCCATCACACTTTTGGGGGACTCCTCACACCAAGAGCACAATATGAGCTCAATGGTGGTTACACTTCTTGTGTGAGGACTGGGAGCCTCAAAAGTGTTCGACCCTGCTGCTGTGAGGAGCTGATTGTGGTAAGGCAGTGGATGAGCTGGGAACCAGTAACAGGTGATGGAAGTTCAGGACTGCCAAGAAGAAGCTCCTTCAAGGAGCTCACAGCATTCCAGGGATCTGCCCTTACAGCAGCATTCCTGCCCCACGTTCTCTCCGGTAGCCAAAAGCTTCAGCATTTGGGATGAAGCTGGAGATCTGCTCCATGGGCTTTTGCCCCTCTCCGTGCAGCCTTCATGTTTGCAAAAATGAAGCTAAGAAATGGAATCACATGAGCAGCATCAGACTGCACCTTTTCCCACCCAAATCCCACAGTGGGCAGTATTTATCAGTCAGGGYTAATCCAAGTTAACATTTAAGCCTGGCTCACGGGAAGCTGTGCTGGACATGACCTAAAATCCTCCATGAACAAAACATTAAATGGGTATAATGGASCACAGCCCAGCTGCCACATGGAACACCAGCAGGTTGGTGTCGCTGCAAAGAGTGACGATCCCAGTGTTGCCTCACTCCTTCCCGGGCAAACCCTGCCAGAAACAGCTCAGACCCGAGTCATCAGCACTCCCAGGGACAGAGCCTCAGCTCTCACTGGGAAAGCTTCCCTGAGAACAGGCAGAGTGTGGATCAGGCATGCCTGCAAAGGAGTCACTGGCTGAGGGATTAAAGGGAATGTTTGCAGGGCAGATCCCAAGGAAAGCAGGCTGTTGCATTAAGTGTATGAAATTTGATCAAAAACACACTCCTTGTGTCCCAGCTGGTCCTTGGAGACCACCAAGAAGGCATCATCCCAATCTGGGAGCAGGAAGAGAGTCACCCACCACGTATCTCCAAGGGTTTTTTAGCTTTTCCTCCTCATCAGGTGAAATTCCTGCCCTGCCCCCCCATCCACAGCATACCCTTATCTTCCTCCTCCTCCCATGTCATACACAACATGATCTAGGGGGGAAATTGAGCAAGAGACTCATATGCGGTAGCATGCACTTCATTAAACTGATRTGCATTTTAAACTACCCTTAATCAGGCAAAAGTTACTTTTTGGACATAGTGTCCTTCAAAGTTCCAGTCACAGGACTTTTGTTTTGTTCTTCAGCGCCAAACCAAGCCCATCCTGTCTGCTGTCCCTCCTCCTGCAGCCAGCTCAGTCTTCCCGACATCAGCCAGGCACAATTTCATCCCCAAAGATAATGTGGAATGCACAGGGGAAGCCTCAGCCCTTCCCTGGCTCCTTGCTCATCATCCCACACGGGCATGTGGGGAGGAGGAGCTGGGGCAGCCAGGCAGRCTCYGCTCCCCTCCCTCTGCACAGCATGGGGGAGATTCCCTATGCAGGAATGTTAAAATTATGAAGGCTCTGGAAGTTGAACCGTTCTCTAACAGAAGTAATGATATATATATATACACATATATATATAAATATATATATGTATAAAAGCCCATTGGATGACTCAGTACAGCCTGTGTTCCGCTGMGCTGCCCTTCCGGGAAGGGAAGCCTGCTCCCAAAACGGAGCCCTGACTCACAGGCTTCTTGGAACCGAGCGGAGACTCATTCAACTTCTTCCYTAAGCGAGAAGTTCACTCAAAACCCGGTGCAGAGTTTCTAAACCCAGAGGAGTAGGAAGAATCCTGGGGCACTGGTGCAGCATGAGGGGCTGGGACACCCCAGTGCTGTCGGAAGGCACCCAGGAAAGCATGGAGTCACCGCTGAGGTTTACAAGGTGGGGGACAGGARCACCTCCAGCAGCCCCTGCTGACYCCCACCCCCACCAGAGAACCTCSYTCCTCAGCCCAACCTGYGGATCAGCTGAATCCCAGGCAYRAGAACAAGGCACAGTCAGCACCTGGGAGCCCCTATGGGAGCCCGGCACACCTTACCTCCACCCACATCCAGCTGTGGCCAATCTCCAGCTCCTCAGGGACAAAAAATGCTTCCATAGGTCAAGTTACACATCAGGGAAAGCAAATTCCATCCCRGCCTCCCCAAAGGCAGCCAGGGAAACTCTGAAGCACAGGGTTCCAGTGCGTAACTACAGCGCAAGCAACAAGCCGGGCTTTCTTCAAGYCCTTCTGATGCATCAACACATGAGATAGCCAAGGACTCATCTCTGGGAGTTCCCTCTTTGGTTACATAAACACCAACCTCAGCTTAACCCTTTTGTGCTGAACCACAGGCCACAGCCACTAGGAAAAACTCCCACTCCAGCCCAACACCCTCACAGCAGGAGCCTGGAAATGCAACTGCAGCACCTGAGGCTGCACCACTGCCTCAGCACACAAGTCTCTGGCCTGGTCTGTGCCTGTGGTCAGGCTGTATTCACCTTCCAAACACCACAGGGGTGAGGAGTGGGYTGTATTACAGGGTTTTATTTGTCTTTTATTGCTTGTGACACTGCTGTTATGCCATAACCCCCCTGCAGCAGGACCTCTGTGTGCACAGAGCACTGTGTGACCTGCACACGTGCTGACACTTCCCAGCGAGGTGTGGCTGCAGTTTCTCACAGCAGTGACTCACCTGGCCCTACCTGGAGACAAATGTGTTGRAGTTACATGCACACACTGCATGCCAACACTACTGGGGTTTGCAGTATGACAACATATGAACAGGAACTGCACACTCACCAAAAAAAGATTAACTAAAAAAGCCTGTTTCACACAGAAAATGACCATGGGCACCCAGAGCCTGCTCTGTCCAGCAAGAGCTCGCAGCTGGAGTTCCCAGGCAGGAAGGCAGCACACACTGTACCTGCCTGGAGCACCCTGCACAGGTGACACCCCACCTGAGCTCAGTGGGCAGCTCAGGCACAATCACCAGGGCTGTCCTTGYTCATAGAGTCACRGAATAGTTTGAGTTGGGAGGGACCTTAAAGACCCTTCCATCCCCTGCCAAGGGCAAGGAGATTTTTCACTATCCCAGGTTGCTCCAAGSCCTGTCCAACCTGCCTTGGACACTTCCAGGGATGGGGCAGCCACAGCTTCTCTGGGCWACCTGTGCCAGGGCCTCCCCACCCWCACAGGGAAGAATTTTTSCTAATATCTCATCCAACCCTGCCCTCTGTCAGTGTAAAGCCAGTCCCCCTTGYCCTGTCACTTGAGACKCTCATAAATAGTCTCTGTCCYTCTTTYTTGYAGCCCATTCAGATACTGGAAGGGGCAGTTACAACACCCCAAAGTTTCTCTTCTCCAGGCTGAACAAGCCCAATTCTCTCATAGCAGAAGTGCTCCAGCCCTCTGATCAACTTGGTGCCTCCTCTGGACTCACTCCAACAGGTCAATGTCCTTCCTGTGCTGAATCACAGCACAGCTCKGTGCCTGTGAGGCTCCCCTTGCCTCTTCCAAGCTCTATAACATCCTGAGGGTCACAACCCAGATGAACTTTGCTTTTAAGGAACACAGTTATGTGATCAAACCCTCAGCACAGATACCACAAAGAAACRATCAAAGGATGCAGCATGAGCCTTCCAGCAATGGGGAAACATGTCCTGAATCCAGCAGGTGAGCGTTCCCATGCTGTCCCTCAGGTCACACCTCACTTGTGCCCCATCGTGTCCCTGCTGCCTCAGAGGGAGCTGTCTGTCCAGCAGCACGTGGCAGAGGAGKGGTGGCTCAGACCCACCACACTGAGCACTGGACTCTGCTCCAATTTCTCCAKCTCCCTCTGGTCATGGGATTGCAGCCTGAGACCCCCAGCACAGCTGTAGATACCAGTATACATTACATCCACACRTTAAGGCTCGCTCTAAACTAGCAAAGAACTGAATCCCCAACACCAGTGCACCACTGCCTGGGCAGGAGGGAGCAGCTGCATGGGGACACAAGGAACCCCAAAACCCCTGTATGCTCAGGGGGTGGAGGTGCTGTCCCACCAGATCACCCACCCAGCAGTGAGACCTTTCACAGCCTCAGCAGAGCTCCCCAAAGGCACGGCCAGAGAGGGACAGCCCCGGTTCTAAGGCTGGCAGGGCCCCCAGCCCCCTCAGCACCCCGGGTGAGCTCCCACGGGAGTGCAGGGCAGGGTCAGTCCCTGGCTCTGACACCTGCTGATGTTACTCACCCTCACTCAGAGGCACAGCCCTCACCTACTCACTGCTGAGGCACAYGAGGCTCCTCCTCGGYACAGAGGYTCCAAAAGACTAAATTCAGAGRTTCCTACCCAGACTGGAGGCARAACCAGCCCCAATCACGGGCTGWGCCKCCCTCSSCCCCCCWGACCTGTCCCCGTGCTGGCAGCAGCGCCCCAGCCAGCCCCCCGAGCTGCTGCCGGGCAGAAAAGGCCAAACAACCGATTTACCAAAGGGCCTTTTCAAACCCAGCCGGTGCATGAGCGCCAGAGAGCACCGGTGCACCGGCAGCACCGAGCCGAACCGGACGGCGGGATCCCTGAGCCGCCTGCAGCTGGGGGGGCTCCCCAGGCCCCGGTCCCGGTGGAGAATCGGTAACACCGGCGGGTCTCCCCACACGGAGCGCCCGGCCCGGCCCAACACGGGGCTCCCGGACACGGTGCCCGGCCGCCCTCTCGCACGGTGGGACCGCGATGGTGACGGATCCCGGGGTCAYGTCTCCCGGTCAACGCTGATTCCGGTTTCCCCCCTCATTCATCGACGGCCTCAGTTCCCTCCTCACCCACCCATGGCCACGGCCCCGACCCCGGTTCCTCCCACTCTCTCTCACCCCACTCATTCAGTCACGGCCCCGGCCCTAGCTATCCCCGCTCTCTCTCTCTCACCCACGGCCCGGTCCCGGTTCGGTTCGCTCTCTCTCACCCCTCACTGTCGCACAGCTCAGCCCCAGCTCCCCCCGCTCCCCCTCAGCCCTCACTCACCCATGGCCCCGGGCCCGGCCCGGCCCGGCCTCGCTCCGCTCCGGCGGCCGCCTGGCACCGGAAGTGACGCGCCGCCACCGCCCCCCGCCGCCAGCCCGCCCCCTGCCGGCCGCGGGACGGGGAAACGCCGGCGCTGATTGGGCGGCGATTGSACCCGAGCGAGGGGCCGGACGGGGCTGGCGGCGGGCTCTGATTGGTTGGACAGCGCGGYGGAGGGAGGCGAGCAGCGAGAGCTGATTGGTTGCRGTRSGAWGAGCTCRTCGCTGATTGGCTCGGGCTGGAGCCGGGAGCCCGGAGGATTGGTGAGCACGCGGGAGATTCGAACGCGCCGTGATTGGCGGAGGGGCGGGGCCTGTCCCGCTGGCCCCGCCCACCAAGACCCCCGGGCTGGGAAACCCTGGACTGGAGCCCCCGGACTGGGATTCCCTGGGCTGGGAAATCCTGGGTTAGGATCCCCGGACTGGGATCCCCCGGACTGGGACCCCCTAGGCTGGGAAACCCTGAGCTGGGAAACCCGGAGTTGGGACCCCCGGACTGAGACCCCTTGGACTGGGATTTCCTGTGCTGGGAAACCCTGAGTTGGGACCCCCAGACTGGGAAACCCTGGGTTGGAACCCCCGGACTGGGAACCCCCATGCTGGGAAATCCTGGGTTGGGACCCCTGGATTGGGACTCCCTGGCTGGCACCCCCGAACTAGGACCTCCTGTGCTGGGAAACCCTGGACTGGGATCCCCAGCACAGAAACTCCACACTCTTGAGCCCTGGGCTGGGACCCGCTGGATTGGAACCCTCTGGGCTGGGACCCCCGTGCTGTTGCCCAGTCCCAGGCCCGTGCAATCAGGCACCCCCAGAGTAAAGCCYCCAGCTCTGCTTGCACAGGACACAYGGCTCCGTGTCCCASGGGGTCCCTGTGGGCACAGGCTGCGGTGGGCTGCAGCCTTTGGGAGCATCACAGACTTTGTGGTGATAGAGGGGCAGGAAGCAGGGCAACCAGCAATGCCCTGTGTCCTCCAGTGCTTCCGTGTCCTGGGTGAAGCATATTCCTGCTTTTTGAGGCAGATGATGCTGTCCCTTCCCCTGCATGTTCCCTCCCCCTCCCCTCGGTCTCTTCTCGCTGAACATTTCCAGAACAGCAGCTCAGCAGGCAGCTGAGCACAGATCAGAACCAGCCCTGCTCAGCTCGGCACCAGCTGCGCCAGCTCCTGGGGTAGCCACGCTGTTGAGAGCAGGACCAGTGCTCTGTGGACAGGGAAAGGCTGAGCTGGGGGCAGTGGGATGGCAGCTCTGGCCAAGCATCCTTTAGCCACTGAAGGATTAGCTGCCAATGGAACAGGAAACAAGCAGAGAGACCACAGAGCCTTTTAAGTGGTGTTATTCTTTAAAAAAAACAGCCCTGCTCCTCCGCAGGCACCGGCCAGGGGAGCAGCAGAGCCCCAAGTCTCTGGGTGAGAATCTTCCCGGGGAAATGTCCTTGGGTGGGATGTCCAGCACGGAGGGGGCGGGCAGTCCACCAAAGTGGCACGTCCATCCTGCCTGCTTTGGGCAGGACCAGCGCTCACTTGTGCTTGGCATGAAGGAACTCCCTGCGGCCCTTGTCCCGGCCCCCGAAGCACCGCACCCTGTGGATGGCCTGCAGCTGCTCCTCAATGGTGGCCCGGATGTCCACCTCGTCGGGGATGTGCACGTAGCGGACGTTCCTGCCGGTCACAAAGAGCTCATCCAGGTGGGACACGGTGCCCTGCCTGTCCGTGAAAGTCACCTCGGCCAGGCGCACGTTCATGAAGGCGTCCACGCTGGTGACGCGCCCCGCGGCCGCGCTCTCGTCGCGCAGCTCCACGGTGGTGACGCGGCCGCACAGCCCCTGCAGCAGGATGACCAGGCTGTTCTCGGCGATGGTGCGCTCCCTCACCGAGTGGCTCACCTCCATGGCGGCTGTGGCAGGACAGGGAACGTGGGGATGGGGACACCGGCGCGCTGTGCCTCGCACGGACCAGCCCCTGCCTATGGGCCAAGCTCTGCACACACATCTGAACATGGAATAATCCTGGTACACGGACCATTCCCTGCACATGGACTACTCCCTGTACACGGACCATTTCCTGCACACACACCTGAACATGGACCAAACATGGACCATTCCCTGCACACACACCTGAATATGGACCAGCCCCTGCACATCAACCAGCTCCTGTAAACACATCTGCCCATGGGCCAAGCCCTGCACATACACGTGAACACAGACCAAACATGGACCATTCCCTGCACACACACCTCAACATGGACCAAACATGGACCATTCCCTGCACACACACCTCAACATGGACTAATCCCTGTACATGGACCATTCCTTGCACATACCTGAACACGGACCAGCCCCTGCACATGGACCAGCCCCTGCAAACACATCTGCCCATGGGCCATGCCCTGCACACACACATGAACACGGACCAAACATGGACCATTCCCTGCACATGGACTAATTCTTGTACACGGACCATTCCCTGCATACACACCTGAACATGGACCAGCCCCTGCAAACACATCTGCTCATGGGCCAAACCCTGCACACACGTGTGAACATGGACCAAACATGGACCATTCCCTGCACACACACCTGAACATGGACTAATCCCTGTACATGGACCATTCCCTGCACACGGACTAATCCCTGTACATAGATCATTCCCTGCACACACACCTGAACATGCACCAGCCCCTGCAAACACACCTGCCCATGGCCAAGCCCTGCACACACACCTACACAGGGACTAATCCCGGTACACGGACCATTCCCTGCACACACACCTGAACATGGACCAGCCCCTGCACATCGACCAGCTCCTGCAAACACATCTGCCCACGGGCCAAGCCCTGCACACACACCTGAACACGGACTAATCCCTGTACACGGACCATTCCCTGCACACACACCTGAACATGGACCAGCCCCTGCACATCGACCAGCTCCTGCAAACACATCTGCCCACGGGCCAAGCCCTGCACACACACCTGAACACGGACTAATCCCTGTACACGGACCATTCCCTGCACACACAACTCTCCACAGATCAACCCCTGTACACAGAGCTGAACATGGACCAGCCCCCGCACATGGACAGCCCCTACAAACAGACCTGCACACAGAGCAACCCCTGCACGACCACCTGCACACGCAGCAAGTCTTAAACACTCCCCTGCACACACACCATACCCTGTATATGCACTAAACATTCACCTGCACACACACATCACTCCTTGCACTCTCACCTGCACACGTACTATTCCCTTCACACTTACCTGCAGTTCATCTGCGCTCACCTACACACCCCTCGCACACTCACCTCTCCCGCCCCTCTCCCACCCCACCGGCACACCTCCCCTGTCCCATGTGCCCCCTCCCTCGCACTCTGGGGTGCTCCGCGCCCCCCTCTCACTCCCCCTGCCCTCAGCCCCGGCTCC